>NC_090280.1:62461503-62559003 GCF_037392515.1 Haliotis asinina
CAGATAAATCAATGTGAAGAATGTTGGGTAATTCTGGTAGGTTCATTAATGATCTGAGTAAGTCCATGTGCCTTTTTAAAGTACACTGTAATCGATTTTATCAGTATATTTCGGGAGAAGATAAATGTTACTGTCGCCTGTGATAACAGTACAAATATTTAAGTCATGACCGCTACCAATTGACTGGTCAATTAATTTCCAATATGCACCACTTATGTCAACCCTGTACACAGTCACAATGAGATATGAGCGGGATTAATATTTTACCTGTACCCATATAGCCTTCAATCCTACAATGTCTGATTGTTGCATATGTTGTACTATTATATGCTATTTTTCTTCAAGGATATTGCCATCCCGCCTCCTCGCGTTGATCTATCCTTTCTAAATGGAGGGTGAAACAGTGGAATATGGAGAATTTTATTATCTATATCAGCCGGCAGCAATGATTCCGTTGTACATATTATGTCGTATGACTCGAATTCCGTTTTCAGTACATCGGGCTTGTCTCTTAAACTTCGGATTTTTAAATGAACCGCAAACCAGTTCCATCTGGTTGGAAAGTGCAACGGTGGAAGACACAACTCTATCAATACACGGAGTCTAATGCAAGTAAATGAACGTGTCTATTACATGATTCGAATAATACATGTATTTATTGTCTTCCTGTACATTACAATATGATAATGTGTGAAACAAAAGTGATGGATAAATGTGTTTGAACAATGGGATATATAGTTTGCAAGTGTAAAGTAAGTTTACAATACCTTACGTCTTCACTGGATGGCCTCAGACCTACCTCCTGTTCGCACAACTACAGTGTGATATGACGGCAATTGATAGGTATCACTGGAAATTAAATGATCGCCTGCCGAGCATGTATTTGGTGAATTGGTTCAACAAAAATTTGCAACTGGAGATTTGATTTTACGCTTCAGCGGAACGACGTCAGCGGAAGCACATGGTAACCGCATATCTAGTGTTGCCCGTTAGTGAATAGAACTCAACAGTTTAAGTCCGCTTTGCTCAAAAGCGGACAGGTGAATTGCAATCTAACTCGAAAACTAATAAACATAAAATACTCAGTGAAAAGCTGAAAATGATTAAAACATCATACCAACTCTGTGAGGTATTTGCAGAATTTTTGTCCGAAAATAAAAAAAGTTGTAAATCAACTATCATAAAAAATGACACAGTTCACGGTTCGTTACGAGGGAGGAGTGCAGAGAAAGGACCAGCAAGGTGTGCGAGAAAGGATAGAGACAGCACAGGTTAATGAATCAATTACTTTGTCGGCATTTGTGCTCGTGCTTCTCGAACACCTGGCTGTCCCTTTCTCTCCACTCCACCCTCGAAACAAAAAGTGAACTGTGTCAGTATTTTTATGATGGTAGTTTTCGAGTTAGATTGCAAATCATCGGTCTGCTTTTGAGTCAAACCAGGGAGACTCTATAGAAATGTAGACTATCCCTGATCAAACGCACCATACATATTTAGAGCGGCTTGTCAGACATTAATTTAGTGATATTACTTGATAACAACACTCCAATATGTTGTGGTACATATACGTAAATATTAGCCTGAATGTAATGGCGCTATAGTAATCGTCGTCAGTAATGAGTGTATTCAACCTGTGCAGCCAGCGGGGACAAGAGAGTATAGTTTTAGCCACACACACCCCCCAACAACAATCCTGCATTCTCTCCTTCCTAATAGGGTGATACCACGATCGCGATGTATGCAATGGTACTTACTGTGATTGGTTCAATGTATGCCATTTGAAATGTTGATACACAAATGGTATACCAACACACAAACAAAGAACGCCAAACAACTGTTTCTTCATGACAGAACAACTACTTAGATCTGATCGCGTCTAAGTGAACGTTCAAAGCACTAAACTATGTGCTATCTTCACACCGAGGGGTGACAAACGGATGGTCGAACAGCCGTATTTCACTCATAACAGGGCTGTGCTGAGTTACACCCTAAGTGCGTGCCGGTACAGCTTCGTTCCCTGGGTCTGTTGCGAGTGCGCTAACGCTCCAACACCGGGGGCCTTTAGATCTTCAGTCTAACGCTCTCCCAACTGAGCTATTCCGGCCGACGAGCAAACCTGTTGTTTCAAACGAACTGTATATAGAGCCAGCCAATTGTCTTGTGTCCAAATGAAGGCTGTGTTTTCATTTGAAATTGCTTTGCAGACCACTGAACGTATATTCTTGTGCTGACCAGTCATTCGTCAGACAGGACAAGTCAAAAGTGACAGGGAAGTTTCAACTACATTTCCATGAACGTCTAGAATCTCCACTGAAAAGGGGCTCATGAATATATTCTCATGTAAAATAGTTTGGATATGCTCCGGCAGGTGGATGACTTTTGACAAGTGGTCAGAGATGAATAAATCCCTAGACTGACTACCAAAAAAATAGGGTCAGCCGCCAGAGTCCTGCACTCTGTGCCGGAACCCGGGATTGAACCGGGGGCCTTTAGATCTTCAGTCTAACGCTCTCCCAACTGAGCTATTCCGGCCGACGAGCAAACCTGTCGTTTCAAACGAACTGTATATAGAGCCAGCCAATTGTCTTGTGTCCAAATGAAGGCTGTGTTTTCATTTGAAATTGCTTTGCAGACCACTGAACGTATATTCTTGTGCTGACCAGTCATTCGTCAGACAGGACAAGTCAAAAGTGACAGGGAAGTTTCAACTACATTTCCATGAACGTCTAGAATCTCAACTGAAAAGGGGCTAATGAATATATTCTCATGTAAAATAGTTTGCATATGCTCCGGCAGGTGGATGACTTTTGACAAGTGGTCAGAGATGAATAAATCCCTAGACTGACTACCCAAAAAATAGGGTCAGCCGCCAGAGTCCTGCACTCTGTGCCGGAACCCGGGATTGAACCGGGGGCCTTTAGATCTTCAGTCTAACGCTCTCCCAACTGAGCTATTCCGGCCGACGAGCAAACCTGTCGTTTCAAACGAACTGTATATAGAGCCCGCCAATTGTCTTGTGTCCAAATGAAGGCTGTGTTTTCATTTGAAATTGCTTTGCAGACCACTGAACGTATATTCTTGTGCTGACCAGTCATTCGTCAGACAGGACAAGTCAAAAGTGACAGGGAAGTTTCAACTACATTTCCATGAACGTCTAGAATCTCCACTGAAAAGGGGCTAATGAATATATTCTCATGTAAAATAGTTTGCATATGCTCCGGCAGGTGGAGGACTTTTGACAAGTGGTCAGAGATGAATAAATCCCTAGACTGACTATCCAAAAAATAGGGTCAGCCGCCAGAGTCCTGCACTCTGTGCCGGAACCCGGGATTGAACCGGGGGCCTTTAGATCTTCAGTCTAACGCTCTCCCAACTGAGCTATTCCGGCCGACGAGCAAACCTGTCGTTTCAAACGAACTGTATATAGAGCCAGCCAATTGTCTTGTGTCCAAATGAAGGCTGTGTTTTCATTTGAAATTGCTTTGCAGACCACTGAACGTATATTCTTGTGCTGACCAGTCATTCGTCAGACAGGACAAGTCAAAAGTGACAGGGAAGTTTCAACTACATTTCCATGAACGTCTAGAATCTCCACTGAAAAGGGGCTCATGAATATATTCTCATGTAAAATAGTTTGCATATGCTCCGGCAGGTGGATGACTTTTGACAAGTGGTCAGAGATGAATAAATCCCTAGACTGACTACCCAAAAAATAGGGTCAGCCGCCAGAGTCCTGCACTCTGTGCCGGAACCCGGGATTGAACCGGGGGCCTTTAGATCTTCAGTCTAACGCTCTCCCAACTGAGCTATTCCGGCCGACGAGCAAACCTGTCGTTTCAAACGAACTGTATATAGAGCCAGCCAATTGTCTTGTGTCCAAATGAAGGCTGTGTTTTCATTTGAAATTGCTTTGCAGACCACTGAACGTATATTCTTGTGCTGACCAGTCATTCGTCAGACAGGACAAGTCAAAAGTGACAGGGAAGTTTCAACTACATTTCCATGAACGTCTAGAATCTCCACTGAACAGGGGCTCATGAATATATTCTCATGTAAAATAGTTTGCATATGCTCCGGCAGGTGGAGGACTTTTGACAAGTGGTCAGAGATGAATAAATCCCTAGACTGACTACCCAAAAAATAGGGTCAGCCGCCAGAGTCCTGCACTCTGTGCCGGAACCCGGGATTGAACCGGGGGCCTTTAGATCTTCAGTCTAACGCTCTCCCAACTGAGCTATTCCGGCCGACGAGCAAACCTGTCGTTTCAAACGAACTGTATATAGAGCCAGCCAATTGTCTTGTGTCCAAATGAAGGCTGTGTTTTCATTTGAAATTGCTTTGCAGACCACTGAACGTATATTCTTGTGCTGACCAGTCATTCGTCAGACAGGACAAGTCAAAAGTGACAGGGAAGTTTCAACTACATTTCCATGAACGTCTAGAATCTCCACTGAAAAGGGGCTCATGTATACATTCTCATGTAAAATAGTTTGCATATGCTCCGGCAGGTGGATGACTTTTGACAAGTGGTCAGAGATGAATAAATCCCTAGACTGACTACCCAAAAAATAGGGTCAGCCGCCAGAGTCCTGCACTCTGTGCCGGAACCCGGGATTGAACCGGGGGCCTTTAGATCTTCAGTCTAACGCTCTCCCAACTGAGCTATTCCGGCCGACGAGCAAACCTGTCGTTTCAAACGAACTGTATATAGAGCCAGCCAATTGTCTTGTGTCCAAATGAAGGCTGTGTTTTCATTTGAAATTGCTTTGCAGACCACTGAACGTATATTCTTGTGCTGACCAGTCATTCGTCAGACAGGACAAGTCAAAAGTGACAGGGAAGTTTCAACTACATTTCCATGAACGTCTAGAATCTCCACTGAAAAGGGGCTCATGAATATATTCTCATGTAAAATAGTTTGCATATGCTCCGGCAGGTGGAGGACTTTTGACAAGTGGTCAGAGATGAATAAATCCCTAGACTGACTACCCAAAAAATAGGGTCAGCCGCCAGAGTCCTGCACTCTGTGCCGGAACCCGGGATTGAACCGGGGGCCTTTAGATCTTCAGTCTAACGCTCTCCCAACTGAGCTATTCCGGCCGACGAGCAAACCTGTCGTTTCAAACGAACTGTATATAGAGCCAGCCAATTGTCTTGTGTCCAAATGAAGGCTGTGTTTTCATTTGAAATTGCTTTGCAGACCACTGAACGTATATTCTTGTGCTGACCAGTCATTCGTCAGACAGGACAAGTCAAAAGTGACAGGGAAGTTTCAACTACATTTCCATGAACGTCTAGAATCTCCACTGAAAAGGGGCTCATGTATATATTCTCATGTAAAATAGTTTGCATATGCTCCGGCAGGTGGATGACTTTTGACAAGTGGTCAGAGATGAATAAATCCCTAGACTGACTACCCAAAAAATAGGGTCAGCCGCCAGAGTCCTGCACTCTGTGCCGGAACCCGGGATTGAACCGGGGGCCTTTAGATCTTCAGTCTAACGCTCTCCCAACTGAGCTATTCCGGCCGACGAGCAAACCTGTCGTTTCAAACGAACTGTATATAGAGCCAGCCAATTGTCTTGTGTCCAAATGAAGGCTGTGTTTTCATTTGAAATTGCTTTGCAGACCACTGAACGTATATTCTTGTGCTGACCAGTCATTCGTCAGACAGGACAAGTCAAAAGTGACAGGGAAGTTTCAACTACATTTCCATGAACGTCTAGAATCTCCACTGAAAAGGGGCTCATGAATATATTCTCATGTAAAATAGTTTGCATATGCTCCGGCAGGTGGAGGACTTTTGACAAGTGGTCAGAGATGAATAAATCCCTAGACTGACTATCCAAAAAATAGGGTCAGCCGCCAGAGTCCTGCACTCTGTGCCGGAACCCGGGATTGAACCGGGGGCCTTTAGATCTTCAGTCTAACGCTCTCCCAACTGAGCTATTCCGGCCGACGAGCAACCTGTCGTTTCAAACGAACTGTATATAGAGCCAGCCAATTGTCTTGTGTCCAAATGAAGGCTGTGTTTTCATTTGAAATTGCTTTGCAGACCACTGAACGTATATTCTTGTGCTGACCAGTCATTCGTCAGACAGGACAAGTCAAAAGTGACAGGGAAGTTTCAACTACATGTCCATGAACGTCTAGAATCTCCACTGAAAAGGGGCTCATGAATATATTCTCATGTAAAATAGTTTGCATATGCTCCGGCAGGTGGTGGACTTTTGACAAGTGGTCAGAGATGAATAAATCCCTAGACTGACTATCCAAAAAATAGGGTCAGCCGCCAGAGTCCTGCACTCTGTGCCGGAACCCGGGATTGAACCGGGGGCCTTTAGATCTTCAGTCTAACGCTCTCCCAACTGAGCTATTCCGGCCGACGAGCAAACCTGTCGTTTCAAACGAACTGTATATAGAGCCAGCCAATTGTCTTGTGTCCAAATGAAGGCTGTGTTTTCATTTGAAATTGCTTTGCAGACCACTGAACGTATATTCTTGTGCTGACCAGTCATTCGTCAGACAGGACAAGTCAAAAGTGACAGGGAAGTTTCAACTACATGTCCATGAACGTCTAGAATCTCCACTGAAAAGGGGCTCATGAATATATTCTCATGTAAAATAGTTTGCATATGCTCCGGCAGGTGGATGACTTTTGACAAGTGGTCAGAGATGAATAAATCCCTAGACTGACTACCCAAAAATTAGGGTCAGCCGCCAGAGTCCTGCACTCTGTGCCGGAACCCGGGATTGAACCGGGGGCCTTTAGATCTTCAGTCTAACGCTCTCCCAACTGAGCTATTCCGGCCGACGAGCAAACCTGTCGTTTCAAACGAACTGTATATAGAGCCAGCCAATTGTCTTGTGTCCAAATGAAGGCTGTGTTTTCATTTGAAATTGCTTTGCAGACCACTGAACGTATATTCTTGTGCTGACCAGTCATTCGTCAGACAGGACAAGTCAAAAGTGACAGGGAAGTTTCAACTACATTTCCATGAACGTCTAGAATCTCCACTGAAAAGGGGCTCATGAATATATTCTCATGTAAAATAGTTTGCATATGCTCCGGCAGGTGGATGACTTTTGACAAGTGGTCAGAGATGAATAAATCCCTAGACTGACTACCCAAAAAATAGGGTCAGCCGCCAGAGTCCTGCACTCTGTGCCGGAACCCGGGATTGAACCGGGGGCCTTTAGATCTTCAGTCTAACGCTCTCCCAACTGAGCTATTCCGGCCGACGAGCAAACCTGTCGTTTCAAACGAACTGTATATAGAGCCAGCCAATTGTCTTGTGTCCAAATGAAGGCTGTGTTTTCATTTGAAATTGCTTTGCAGACCACTGAACGTATATTCTTGTGCTGACCAGTCATTCGTCAGACAGGACAAGTCAAAAGTGACAGGGAAGTTTCAACTACATTTCCATGAACGTCTAGAATCTCCACTGAAAAGGGGCTCATGAATATATTCTCATGTAAAATAGTTTGCATATGCTCCGGCAGGTGGAGGACTTTTGACAAGTGGTCAGAGATGAATAAATCCCTAGACTGACTATCCAAAAAATAGGGTCAGCCGCCAGAGTCCTGCACTCTGTGCCGGAACCCGGGATTGAACCGGGGGCCTTTAGATCTTCAGTCTAACGCTCTCCCAACTGAGCTATTCCGGCCGACGAGCAACCTGTCGTTTCAAACGAACTGTATATAGAGCCAGCCAATTGTCTTGTGTCCAAATGAAGGCTGTGTTTTCATTTGAAATTGCTTTGCAGACCACTGAACGTATATTCTTGTGCTGACCAGTCATTCGTCAGACAGGACAAGTCAAAAGTGACAGGGAAGTTTCAACTACATGTCCATGAACGTCTAGAATCTCCACTGAAAAGGGGCTCATGAATATATTCTCATGTAAAATAGTTTGCATATGCTCCGGCAGGTGGTGGACTTTTGACAAGTGGTCAGAGATGAATAAATCCCTAGACTGACTATCCAAAAAATAGGGTCAGCCGCCAGAGTCCTGCACTCTGTGCCGGAACCCGGGATTGAACCGGGGGCCTTTAGATCTTCAGTCTAACGCTCTCCCAACTGAGCTATTCCGGCCGACGAGCAAACCTGTCGTTTCAAACGAACTGTATATAGAGCCAGCCAATTGTCTTGTGTCCAAATGAAGGCTGTGTTTTCATTTGAAATTGCTTTGCAGACCACTGAACGTATATTCTTGTGCTGACCAGTCATTCGTCAGACAGGACAAGTCAAAAGTGACAGGGAAGTTTCAACTACATGTCCATGAACGTCTAGAATCTCCACTGAAAAGGGGCTCATGAATATATTCTCATGTAAAATAGTTTGCATATGCTCCGGCAGGTGGATGACTTTTGACAAGTGGTCAGAGATGAATAAATCCCTAGACTGACTACCCAAAAATTAGGGTCAGCCGCCAGAGTCCTGCACTCTGTGCCGGAACCCGGGATTGAACCGGGGGCCTTTAGATCTTCAGTCTAACGCTCTCCCAACTGAGCTATTCCGGCCGACGAGCAAACCTGTCGTTTCAAACGAACTGTATATAGAGCCAGCCAATTGTCTTGTGTCCAAATGAAGGCTGTGTTTTCATTTGAAATTGCTTTGCAGACCACTGAACGTATATTCTTGTGCTGACCAGTCATTCGTCAGACAGGACAAGTCAAAAGTGACAGGGAAGTTTCAACTACATTTCCATGAACGTCTAGAATCTCCACTGAAAAGGGGCTCATGAATATATTCTCATGTAAAATAGTTTGCATATGCTCCGGCAGGTGGATGACTTTTGACAAGTGGTCAGAGATGAATAAATCCCTAGACTGACTACCCAAAAAATAGGGTCAGCCGCCAGAGTCCTGCACTCTGTGCCGGAACCCGGGATTGAACCGGGGGCCTTTAGATCTTCAGTCTAACGCTCTCCCAACTGAGCTATTCCGGCCGACGAGCAAACCTGTCGTTTCAAACGAACTGTATAATAGAGCCAGCCAGTTGTCTTGTGTCCAAATGAAGGCTGTGTTTTCATTTGAAATTGCTTTGCAGACCACTGAACGTATATTCTTGTGCTGACCAGTCATTCGTCAGACAGGACAAGTCAAAAGTGACAGGGAAGTTTCAACTACATTTCCATGAACGTCTAGAATCTCCACTGAAAAGGGGCTCATGAATATATTCTCATGTAAAATAGTTTGCATATGCTCCGGCAGGTGGATGACTTTTGACAAGTGGTCAGAGATGAATAAATCCCTAGACTGACTACCCAAAAAATAGGGTCAGCCGCCAGAGTCCTGCACTCTGTGCCGGAACCCGGGACTGAACCGGGGGCCTTTAGATCTTCAGTCTAACGCTCTCCCAACTGAGCTATTCCGGCCGACGAGCAAACCTGTCGTTTCAAACGAACTGTATATAGAGCCAGCCAATTGTCTTGTGTCCAAATGAAGGCTGTGTTTTCATTTGAAATTGCTTTGCAGACCACTGAACGTATATTCTTGTGCTGACCAGTCATTCGTCAGACAGGACAAGTCAAAAGTGACAGGGAAGTTTCAACTACATTTCCATGAACGTCTAGAATCTCTACTGAAAAGGGGCTCATGAATATATTCTCATGTAAAATAGTTTGCATATGCTCCGGCAGGTGGATGACTTTTGACAAGTGGTCAGAGATGAATAAATCCCTAGACTGACTACCCAAAAAATAGGGTCAGCCGCCAGAGTCCTGCACTCTGTGCCGGAACCCGGGATTGAACCGGGGGCCTTTAGATCTTCAGTCTAACGCTCTCCCAACTGAGCTATTCCGGCCGATGAGCAAACCTGTCGTTTCAAACGAACTGTATATAGAGCCAGCCAATTGTCTTGTGTCCAAATGAAGGCTGTGTTTTCATTTGAAATTGCTTTGCAGACCACTGAACGTATATTCTTGTGCTGACCAGTCATTCGTCAGACAGGACAAGTCAAAAGTGACAGGGAAGTTTCAACTACATTTCCATGAACGTCTAGAATCTCCACTGAAAAGGGGCTCATGAATATATTCTCATGTAAAATAGTTTGCATATGCTCCGGCAGGTGGATGACTTTTGACAAGTGGTCAGAGATGAATAAATCCCTAGACTGACTACCCAAAAAATAGGGTCAGCCGCCAGAGTCCTGCACTCTGTGCCGGAACCCGGGATTGAACCGGGGGCCTTTAGATCTTCAGTCTAACGCTCTCCCAACTGAGCTTTTCCGGCCGACGAGCAAACCTGTCGTTTCAAACGAACTGTATATAGAGCCAGCCAATTGTCTTGTGTCCAAATGAAGGCTGTGTTTTCATTTGAAATTGCTTTGCAGACCACTGAACGTATATTCTTGTGCTGACCAGTCATTCGTCAGACAGGACAAGTCAAAAGTGACAGGGAAGTTTCAACTACATGTCCATGAACGTCTAGAATCTCCACTGAAAAGGGGCTCATGAATATATTCTCATGTAAAATAGTTTGCATATGCTCCGGCAGGTGGAGGACTTTTGACAAGTGGTCAGAGATGAATAAATCCCTAGACTGACTACCCAAAAAATAGGGTCAGCCGCCAGAGTCCTGCACTCTGTGCCGGAACCCGGGATTGAACCGGGGGCCTTTAGATCTTCAGTCTAACGCTCTCCCAACTGAGCTATTCCGGCCGATGAGCAAACCTGTCGTTTCAAACGAACTGTATATAGAGCCAGCCAATTGTCTTGTGTCCAAATGAAGGCTGTGTTTTCATTTGAAATTGCTTTGCAGACCACTGAACGTATATTCTTGTGCTGACCAGTCATTCGTCAGACAGGACAAGTCAAAAGTGACAGGGAAGTTTCAACTACATGTCCATGAACGTCTAGAATCTCCACTGAAAAGGGGCTCATGAATATATTCTCATGTAAAATAGTTTGCATATGCTCCGGCAGGTGGAGGACTTTTGACAAGTGGTCAGAGATGAATAAATCCCTAGACTGACTACCCAAAAAATAGGGTCAGCCGCCAGAGTCCTGCACTCTGTGCCGGAACCCGGGATTGAACCGGGGGCCTTTAGATCTTCAGTCTAACGCTCTCCCAACTGAGCTTTTCCGGCCGACGAGCAAACCTGTCGTTTCAAACGAACTGTATATAGAGCCAGCCAATTGTCTTGTGTCCAAATGAAGGCTGTGTTTTCATTTGAAATTGCTTTGCAGACCACTGAACGTATATTCTTGTGCTGACCAGTCATTCGTCAGACAGGACAAGTCAAAAGTGACAGGGAAGTTTCAACTACATTTCCATGAACGTCTAGAATCTCCACTGAAAAGGGGCTCATGAATATATTCTCATGTAAAATAGTTTGCATATGCTCCGGCAGGTGGATGACTTTTGACAAGTGGTCAGAGATGAATAAATCCCTAGACTGACTACCCAAAAAATAGGGTCAGCCGCCAGAGTCCTGCACTCTGTGCCGGAACCCGGGATTGAACCGGGGGCCTTTAGATCTTCAGTCTAACGCTCTCCCAACTGAGCTATTCCGGCCGACGAGCAAACCTGTCGTTTCAAACGAACTGTATATAGAGCCAGCCAATTGTCTTGTGTCCAAATGAAGGCTGTGTTTTCATTTGAAATTGCTTTGCAGACCACTGAACGTATATTCTTGTGCTGACCAGTCATTCGTCAGACAGGACAAGTCAAAAGTGACAGGGAAGTTTCAACTACATGTCCATGAACGTCTAGAATCTCCACTGAAAAGGGGCTCATGAATATATTCTCATGTAAAATAGTTTGCATATGCTCCGGCAGGTGGAGGACTTTTGACAAGTGGTCAGAGATGAATAAATCCCTAGACTGACTACCCAAAAAATAGGGTCAGCCGCCAGAGTCCTGCACTCTGTGCCGGAACCCGGGATTGAACCGGGGGCCTTTAGATCTTCAGTCTAACGCTCTCCCAACTGAGCTATTCCGGCCGACGAGCAAACCTGTCGTTTCAAACGAACTGTATATAGAGCCAGCCAATTGTCTTGTGTCCAAATGAAGGCTGTGTTTTCATTTGAAATTGCTTTGCAGACCACTGAACGTATATTCTTGTGCTGACCAGTCATTCGTCAGACAGGACAAGTCAAAAGTGACAGGGAAGTTTCAACTACATTTCCATGAACGTCTAGAATCTCCACTGAAAAGGGGCTCATGAATATATTCTCATGTAAAATAGTTTGCATATGCTCCGGCAGGTGGAGGACTTTTGACAAGTGGTCAGAGATGAATAAATCCCTAGACTGACTACCCAAAAAATAGGGTCAGCCCCCAGAGTCCTGCACTCTGTGCCGGAACCCGGGATTGAACCGGGGGCCTTTAGATCTTCAGTCTAACGCTCTCCCAACTGAGCTATTCCGGCCGACGAGCAAACCTGTCGTTTCAAACGAACTGTATATAGAGCCAGCCAATTGTCTTGTGTCCAAATGAAGGCTGTGTTTTCATTTGAAATTGCTTTGCAGACCACTGAACGTATATTCTTGTGCTGACCAGTCATTCGTCAGACAGGACAAGTCAAAAGTGACAGGGAAGTTTCAACTACATTTCCATGAACGTCTAGAATCTCCACTGAAAAGGGGCTCATGAATATATTCTCATGTAAAATAGTTTGCATATGCTCCGGCAGGTGGATGACTTTTGACAAGTGGTCAGAGATGAATAAATCCCTAGACTGACTACCCAATAAATAGGGTCAGCCGCCAGAGTCCTTCACTCTGTGCCGGAACCCGGGATTGAACCGGGGGCCTTTAGATCTTCAGTCTAACGCTCTCCCAACTGAGCTATTCCGGCCGACGAGCAAACCTGTCGTTTCAAACGAACTGTATATAGAGCCAGCCAATTGTCTTGTGTCCAAATGAAGGCTGTGTTTTCATTTGAAATTGCTTTGCAGACCACTGAACGTATATTCTTGTGCTGACCAGTCATTCGTCAGACAGGACAAGTCAAAAGTGACAGGGAAGTTTCAACTACATTTCCATGAACGTCTAGAATCTCCACTGAAAAGGGGCTCATGAATATATTCTCATGTAAAATAGTTTGCATATGCTCCGGCAGGTGGATGACTTTTGACAAGTGGTCAGAGATGAATAAATCCCTAGACTGACTACCCAAAAAATAGGGTCAGCCGCCAGAGTCCTGCACTCTGTGCCGGAACCCGGGATTGAACCGGGGGCCTTTAGATCTTCAGTCTAACGCTCTCCCAACTGAGCTTTTCCGGCCGACGAGCAAACCTGTCGTTTCAAACGAACTGTATATAGAGCCAGCCAATTGTCTTGTGTCCAAATGAAGGCTGTGTTTTCATTTGAAATTGCTTTGCAGACCACTGAACGTATATTCTTGTGCTGACCAGTCATTCGTCAGACAGGACAAGTCAAAAGTGACAGGGAAGTTTCAACTACATGTCCATGAACGTCTAGAATCTCCACTGAAAAGGGGCTCATGAATATATTCTCATGTAAAATAGTTTGCATATGCTCCGGCAGGTGGAGGACTTTTGACAAGTGGTCAGAGATGAATAAATCCCTAGACTGACTACCCAAAAAATAGGGTCAGCCGCCAGAGTCCTGCACTCTGTGCCGGAACCCGGGATTGAACCGGGGGACTTTAGATCTTCAGTCTAACGCTCTCCCAACTGAGCTATTCCGGCCGATGAGCAAACCTGTCGTTTCAAACGAACTGTATATAGAGCCAGCCAATTGTCTTGTGTCCAAATGAAGGCTGTGTTTTCATTTGAAATTGCTTTGCAGACCACTGAACGTATATTCTTGTGCTGACCAGTCATTCGTCAGACAGGACAAGTCAAAAGTGACAGGGAAGTTTCAACTACATGTCCATGAACGTCTAGAATCTCCACTGAAAAGGGGCTCATGAATATATTCTCATGTAAAATAGTTTGCATATGCTCCGGCAGGTGGATGACTTTTGACAAGTGGTCAGAGATGAATAAATCCCTAGACTGACTACCCAAAAAATAGGGTCAGCCGCCAGAGTCCTGCACTCTGTGCCGGAACCCGGGATTGAACCGGGGGCCTTTAGATCTTCAGTCTAACGCTCTCCCAACTGAGCTATTCCGGCCGACGAGCAAACCTGTCGTTTCAAACGAACTGTATATAGAGCCAGCCAATTGTCTTGTGTCCAAATGAAGGCTGTGTTTTCATTTGAAATTGCTTTGCAGACCACTGAACGTATATTCTTGTGCTGACCAGTCATTCGTCAGACAGGACAAGTCAAAAGTGACAGGGAAGTTTCAACTACATGTCCATGAACGTCTAGAATCTCCACTGAAAAGGGGCTCATGAATATATTCTCATGTAAAATAGTTTGCATATGCTCCGGCAGGTGGAGGACTTTTGACAAGTGGTCAGAGATGAATAAATCCCTAGACTGACTACCCAAAAAATAGGGTCAGCCGCCAGAGTCCTGCACTCTGTGCCGGAACCCGGGATTGAACCGGGGGCCTTTAGATCTTCAGTCTAACGCTCTCCCAACTGAGCTTTTCCGGCCGACGAGCAAACCTGTCGTTTCAAACGAACTGTATATAGAGCCAGCCAATTGTCTTGTGTCCAAATGAAGGCTGTGTTTTCATTTGAAATTGCTTTGCAGACCACTGAACGTATATTCTTGTGCTGACCAGTCATTCGTCAGACAGGACAAGTCAAAAGTGACAGGGAAGTTTCAACTACATGTCCATGAACGTCTAGAATCTCCACTGAAAAGGGGCTCATGAATATATTCTCATGTAAAATAGTTTGCATATGCTCCGGCAGGTGGAGGACTTTTGACAAGTGGTCAGAGATGAATAAATCCCTAGACTGACTACCCAAAAAATAGGGTCAGCCGCCAGAGTCCTGCACTCTGTGCCGGAACCCGGGATTGAACCGGGGGACTTTAGATCTTCAGTCTAACGCTCTCCCAACTGAGCTATTCCGGCCGATGAGCAAACCTGTCGTTTCAAACGAACTGTATATAGAGCCAGCCAATTGTCTTGTGTCCAAATGAAGGCTGTGTTTTCATTTGAAATTGCTTTGCAGACCACTGAACGTATATTCTTGTGCTGACCAGTCATTCGTCAGACAGGACAAGTCAAAAGTGACAGGGAAGTTTCAACTACATGTCCATGAACGTCTAGAATCTCCACTGAAAAGGGGCTCATGAATATATTCTCATGTAAAATAGTTTGCATATGCTCCGGCAGGTGGATGACTTTTGACAAGTGGTCAGAGATGAATAAATCCCTAGACTGACTACCCAAAAAATAGGGTCAGCCGCCAGAGTCCTGCACTCTGTGCCGGAACCCGGGATTGAACCGGGGGCCTTTAGATCTTCAGTCTAACGCTCTCCCAACTGAGCTATTCCGGCCGACGAGCAAACCTGTCGTTTCAAACGAACTGTATATAGAGCCAGCCAATTGTCTTGTGTCCAAATGAAGGCTGTGTTTTCATTTGAAATTGCTTTGCAGACCACTGAACGTATATTCTTGTGCTGACCAGTCATTCGTCAGACAGGACAAGTCAAAAGTGACAGGGAAGTTTCAACTACATGTCCATGAACGTCTAGAATCTCCACTGAAAAGGGGCTCATGAATATATTCTCATGTAAAATAGTTTGCATATGCTCCGGCAGGTGGATGACTTTTGACAAGTGGTCAGAGATGAAGAAATCCCTAGACTGACTACCCAAAAAATAGGGTCAGCCGCCAGAGTCCTGCACTCTGTGCCGGAACCCGGGATTGTACCGGGGGCCTTTAGATCTTCAGTCTAACGCTCTCCCAACTGAGCTATTCCGGCCGACGAGCAAACCTGTCGTTTCAAACGAACTGTATATAGAGCCAGCCAATTGTCTTGTGTCCAAATGAAGGCTGTGTTTTCATTTGAAATTGCTTTGCAGACCACTGAACGTATATTCTTGTGCTGACCAGTCATTCGTCAGACAGGACAAGTCAAAAGTGACAGGGAAGTTTCAACTACATGTCCATGAACGTCTAGAATCTCCACTGAAAAGGGGCTCATGAATATATTCTCATGTAAAATAGTTTGCATATGCTCCGGCAGGTGGAGGACTTTTGACAAGTGGTCAGAGATGAATAAATCCCTAGACTGACTACCCAAAAAATAGGGTCAGCCGCCAGAGTCCTGCACTCTGTGCCGGAACCCGGGATTGAACCGGGGGCCTTTAGATCTTCAGTCTAACGCTCTCCCAACTGAGCTATTCCGGCCGACGAGCAAACCTGTCGTTTCAAACGAACTGTATATAGAGCCAGCCAATTGTCTTGTGTCCAAATGAAGGCTGTGTTTTCATTTGAAATTGCTTTGCAGACCACTGAACGTATATTCTTGTGCTGACCAGTCATTCGTCAGACAGGACAAGTCAAAAGTGACAGGGAAGTTTCAACTACATTTCCATGAACGTCTAGAATCTCCACTGAAAAGGGGCTCATGAATATATTCTCATGTAAAATAGTTTGCATATGCTCCGGCAGGTGGAGGACTTTTGACAAGTGGTCAGAGATGAATAAATCCCTAGACTGACTACCCAAAAAATAGGGTCAGCCGCCAGAGTCCTGCACTCTGTGCCGGAACCCGGGATTGAACCGGGGGCCTTTAGATCTTCAGTCTAACGCTCTCCCAACTGAGCTATTCCGGCCGACGAGCAAACCTGTCGTTTCAAACGAACTGTATATAGAGCCAGCCAATTGTCTTGTGTCCAAATGAAGGCTGTGTTTTCATTTGAAATTGCTTTGCAGACCACTGAACGTATATTCTTGTGCTGACCAGTCATTCGTCAGACAGGACAAGTCAAAAGTGACAGGGAAGTTTCAACTACATTTCCATGAACGTCTAGAATCTCCACTGAAAAGGGGCTCATGAATATATTCTCATGTAAAATAGTTTGCATATGCTCCGGCAGGTGGATGACTTTTGACAAGTGGTCAGAGATGAATAAATCCCTAGACTGACTACCCAATAAATAGGGTCAGCCGCCAGAGTCCTTCACTCTGTGCCGGAACCCGGGATTGAACCGGGGGCCTTTAGATCTTCAGTCTAACGCTCTCCCAACTGAGCTATTCCGGCCGACGAGCAAACCTGTCGTTTCAAACGAACTGTATATAGAGCCAGCCAATTGTCTTGTGTCCAAATGAAGGCTGTGTTTTCATTTGAAATTGCTTTGCAGACCACTGAACGTATATTCTTGTGCTGACCAGTCATTCGTCAGACAGGACAAGTCAAAAGTGACAGGGAAGTTTCAACTACATTTCCATGAACGTCTAGAATCTCCACTGAAAAGCGGCTCATGAATATATTCTCATGTAAAATAGTTTGCATATGCTCCGGCAGGTGGAGGACTTTTGACAAGTGGTCAGAGATGAATAAATCCCTAGACTGACTACCCAAAAAATAGGGTCAGCCGCCAGAGTCCTGCACTCTGTGCCGGAACCCGGGATTGAACCGGGGGCCTTTAGATCTTCAGTCTAACGCTCTCCCAACTGAGCTATTCCGGCCGACGAGCAAACCTGTCGTTTCAAACGAACTGTATATAGAGCCAGCCAATTGTCTTGTGTCCAAATGAAGGCTGTGTTTTCATTTGAAATTGCTTTGCAGACCACTGAACGTATATTCTTGTGCTGACCAGTCATTCGTCAGACAGGACAAGTCAAAAGTGACAGGGAAGTTTCAACTACATTTCCATGAACGTCTAGAATCTCCACTGAAAAGGGGCTCATAAATATATTCTCATGTAAAATAGTTTGCATATGCTCCGGCAGGTGGATGACTTTTGACAAGTGGTCAGAGATGAATAAATCCCTAGACTGACTACCCAAAAAATAGGGTCAGCCGCCAGAGTCCTGCACTCTGTGCCGGAACCCGGGATTGAACCGGGGGCCTTTAGATCTTCAGTCTAACGCTCTCCCAACTGAGCTATTCCGGCCGATGAGCAAACCTGTCGTTTCAAACGAACTGTATATAGAGCCAGCCAATTGTCTTGTGTCCAAATGAAGGCTGTGTTTTCATTTGAAATTGCTTTGCAGACCACTGAACGTATATTCTTGTGCTGACCAGTCATTCGTCAGACAGGACAAGTCAAAAGTGACAGGGAAGTTTCAACTACATTTCCATGAACGTCTAGAATCTCCACTGAAAAGGGGCTCATGAATATATTCTCATGTAAAATAGTTTGCATATGCTCCGGCAGGTGGATGACTTTTGACAAGTGGTCAGAGATGAATAAATCCCTAGACTGACTACCCAAAAAATAGGGTCAGCCGCCAGAGTCCTGCACTCTGTGCCGGAACCCGGGATTGAACCGGGGGCCTTTAGATCTTCAGTCTAACGCTCTCCCAACTGAGCTTTTCCGGCCGACGAGCAAACCTGTCGTTTCAAACGAACTGTATATAGAGCCAGCCAATTGTCTTGTGTCCAAATGAAGGCTGTGTTTTCATTTGAAATTGCTTTGCAGACCACTGAACGTATATTCTTGTGCTGACCAGTCATTCGTCAGACAGGACAAGTCAAAAGTGACAGGGAAGTTTCAACTACATGTCCATGAACGTCTAGAATCTCCACTGAAAAGGGGCTCATGAATATATTCTCATGTAAAATAGTTTGCATATGCTCCGGCAGGTGGATGACTTTTGACAAGTGGTCAGAGATGAATAAATCCCTAGACTGACTACCCAAAAAATAGGGTCAGCCGCCAGAGTCCTGCACTCTGTGCCGGAACCCGGGATTGAACCGGGGGCCTTTAGATCTTCAGTCTAACGCTCTCCCAACTGAGCTATTCCGGCCGATGAGCAAACCTGTCGTTTCAAACGAACTGTATATAGAGCCAGCCAATTGTCTTGTGTCCAAATGAAGGCTGTGTTTTCATTTGAAATTGCTTTGCAGACCACTGAACGTATATTCTTGTGCTGACCAGTCATTCGTCAGACAGGACAAGTCAAAAGTGACAGGGAAGTTTCAACTACATGTCCATGAACGTCTAGAATCTCCACTGAAAAGGGGCTCATGAATATATTCTCATGTAAAATAGTTTGCATATGCTCCGGCAGGTGGATGACTTTTGACAAGTGGTCAGAGATGAATAAATCCCTAGACTGACTACCCAAAAAATAGGGTCAGCCGCCAGAGTCCTGCACTCTGTGCCGGAACCCGGGATTGAACCGGGGGCCTTTAGATCTTCAGTCTAACGCTCTCCCAACTGAGCTATTCCGGCCGACGAGCAAACCTGTCGTTTCAAACGAACTGTATATAGAGCCAGCCAATTGTCTTGTGTCCAAATGAAGGCTGTGTTTTCATTTGAAATTGCTTTGCAGACCACTGAACGTATATTCTTGTGCTGACCAGTCATTCGTCAGACAGGACAAGTCAAAAGTGACAGGGAAGTTTCAACTACATTTCCATGAACGTCTAGAATCTCCACTGAAAAGGGGCTCATGAATATATTCTCATGTAAAATAGTTTGCATATGCTCCGGCAGGTGGATGACTTTTGACAAGTGGTCAGAGATGAATAAATCCCTAGACTGACTACCCAAAAAATAGGGTCAGCCGCCAGAGTCCTGCACTCTGTGCCGGAACCCGGGATTGAACCGGGGGCCTTTAGATCTTCAGTCTAACGCTCTCCCAACTGAGCTATTCCGGCCGACGAGCAAACCTGTCGTTTCAAACGAACTGTATATAGAGCCAGCCAATTGTCTTGTGTCCAAATGAAGGCTGTGTTTTCATTTGAAATTGCTTTGCAGACCACTGAACGTATATTCTTGTGCTGACCAGTCATTCGTCAGACAGGACAAGTCAAAAGTGACAGGGAAGTTTCAACTACATGTCCATGAACGTCTAGAATCTCCACTGAAAAGGGGCTCATGAATATATTCTCATGTAAAATAGTTTGCATATGCTCCGGCAGGTGGAGGACTTTTGACAAGTGGTCAGAGATGAATAAATCCCTAGACTGACTACCCAAAAAATAGGGTCAGCCGCCAGAGTCCTGCACTCTGTGCCGGAACCCGGGATTGAACCGGGGGCCTTTAGATCTTCAGTCTAACGCTCTCCCAACTGAGCTATTCCGGCCGACGAGCAAACCTGTCGTTTCAAACGAACTGTATATAGAGCCAGCCAATTGTCTTGTGTCCAAATGAAGGCTGTGTTTTCATTTGAAATTGCTTTGCAGACCACTGAACGTATATTCTTGTGCTGACCAGTCATTCGTCAGACAGGACAAGTCAAAAGTGACAGGGAAGTTTCAACTACATTTCCATGAACGTCTAGAATCTCCACTGAAAAGGGGCTCATGAATATATTCTCATGTAAAATAGTTTGCATATGCTCCGGCAGGTGGAGGACTTTTGACAAGTGGTCAGAGATGAATAAATCCCTAGACTGACTACCCAAAAAATAGGGTCAGCCCCCAGAGTCCTGCACTCTGTGCCGGAACCCGGGATTGAACCGGGGGCCTTTAGATCTTCAGTCTAACGCTCTCCCAACTGAGCTATTCCGGCCGACGAGCAAACCTGTCGTTTCAAACGAACTGTATATAGAGCCAGCCAATTGTCTTGTGTCCAAATGAAGGCTGTGTTTTCATTTGAAATTGCTTTGCAGACCACTGAACGTATATTCTTGTGCTGACCAGTCATTCGTCAGACAGGACAAGTCAAAAGTGACAGGGAAGTTTCAACTACATTTCCATGAACGTCTAGAATCTCCACTGAAAAGGGGCTCATGAATATATTCTCATGTAAAATAGTTTGCATATGCTCCGGCAGGTGGATGACTTTTGACAAGTGGTCAGAGATGAATAAATCCCTAGACTGACTACCCAATAAATAGGGTCAGCCGCCAGAGTCCTTCACTCTGTGCCGGAACCCGGGATTGAACCGGGGGCCTTTAGATCTTCAGTCTAACGCTCTCCCAACTGAGCTATTCCGGCCGACGAGCAAACCTGTCGTTTCAAACGAACTGTATATAGAGCCAGCCAATTGTCTTGTGTCCAAATGAAGGCTGTGTTTTCATTTGAAATTGCTTTGCAGACCACTGAACGTATATTCTTGTGCTGACCAGTCATTCGTCAGACAGGACAAGTCAAAAGTGACAGGGAAGTTTCAACTACATTTCCATGAACGTCTAGAATCTCCACTGAAAAGGGGCTCATGAATATATTCTCATGTAAAATAGTTTGCATATGCTCCGGCAGGTGGATGACTTTTGACAAGTGGTCAGAGATGAATAAATCCCTAGACTGACTACCCAAAAAATAGGGTCAGCCGCCAGAGTCCTGCACTCTGTGCCGGAACCCGGGATTGAACCGGGGGCCTTTAGATCTTCAGTCTAACGCTCTCCCAACTGAGCTTTTCCGGCCGACGAGCAAACCTGTCGTTTCAAACGAACTGTATATAGAGCCAGCCAATTGTCTTGTGTCCAAATGAAGGCTGTGTTTTCATTTGAAATTGCTTTGCAGACCACTGAACGTATATTCTTGTGCTGACCAGTCATTCGTCAGACAGGACAAGTCAAAAGTGACAGGGAAGTTTCAACTACATGTCCATGAACGTCTAGAATCTCCACTGAAAAGGGGCTCATGAATATATTCTCATGTAAAATAGTTTGCATATGCTCCGGCAGGTGGAGGACTTTTGACAAGTGGTCAGAGATGAATAAATCCCTAGACTGACTACCCAAAAAATAGGGTCAGCCGCCAGAGTCCTGCACTCTGTGCCGGAACCCGGGATTGAACCGGGGGCCTTTAGATCTTCAGTCTAACGCTCTCCCAACTGACCTATTCCGGCCGATGAGCAAACCTGTCGTTTCAAACGAACTGTATATAGAGCCAGCCAATTGTCTTGTGTCCAAATGAAGGCTGTGTTTTCATTTGAAATTGCTTTGCAGACCACTGAACGTATATTCTTGTGCTGACCAGTCATTCGTCAGACAGGACAAGTCAAAAGTGACAGGGAAGTTTCAACTACATGTCCATGAACGTCTAGAATCTCCACTGAAAAGGGTCTCATGAATATATTCTCATGTAAAATAGTTTGCATATGCTCCGGCAGGTGGATGACTTTTGACAAGTGGTCAGAGATGAATAAATCCCTAGACTGACTACCCAAAAAATAGGGTCAGCCGCCAGAGTCCTGCACTCTGTGCCGGAACCCGGGATTGGACCGGGGGCCTTTAGATCTTCAGTCTAACGCTCTCCCAACTGAGCTATTCCGGCCGACGAGCAAACCTGTCGTTTCAAACGAACTGTATATAGAGCCAGCCAATTGTCTTGTGTCCAAATGAAGGCTGTGTTTTCATTTGAAATTGCTTTGCAGACCACTGAACGTATATTCTTGTGCTGACCAGTCATTCGTCAGACAGGACAAGTCAAAAGTGACAGGGAAGTTTCAACTACATGTCCATGAACGTCTAGAATCTCCACTGAAAAGGGGCTCATGAATATATTCTCATGTAAAATAGTTTGCATATGCTCCGGCAGGTGGATGACTTTTGACAAGTGGTCAGAGATGAATAAATCCCTAGACTGACTACCCAAAAAATAGGGTCAGCCGCCAGAGTCCTGCACTCTGTGCCGGAACCCGGGATTGTACCGGGGGCCTTTAGATCTTCAGTCTAACGCTCTCCCAACTGAGCTATTCCGGCCGACGAGCAAACCTGTCGTTTCAAACGAACTGTATATAGAGCCAGCCAATTGTCTTGTGTCCAAATGAAGGCTGTGTTTTCATTTGAAATTGCTTTGCAGACCACTGAACGTATATTCTTGTGCTGACCAGTCATTCGTCAGACAGGACAAGTCAAAAGTGACAGGGAAGTTTCAACTACATGTCCATGAACGTCTAGAATCTCCACTGAAAAGGGGCTCATGAATATATTCTCATGTAAAATAGTTTGCATATGCTCCGGCAGGTGGAGGACTTTTGACAAGTGGTCAGAGATGAATAAATCCCTAGACTGACTACCCAAAAAATAGGGTCAGCCCCCAGAGTCCTGCACTCTGTGCCGGAACCCGGGATTGAACCGGGGGCCTTTAGATCTTCAGTCTAACGCTCTCCCAACTGAGCTATTCCGGCCGACGAGCAAACCTGTCGTTTCAAACGAACTGTATATAGAGCCAGCCAATTGTCTTGTGTCCAAATGAAGGCTGTGTTTTCATTTGAAATTGCTTTGCAGACCACTGAACGTATATTCTTGTGCTGACCAGTCATTCGTCAGACAGGACAAGTCAAAAGTGACAGGGAAGTTTCAACTACATTTCCATGAACGTCTAGAATCTCCACTGAAAAGGGGCTCATGAATATATTCTCATGTAAAATAGTTTGCATATGCTCCGGCAGGTGGAGGACTTTTGACAAGTGGTCAGAGATGAATAAATCCCTAGACTGACTACCCAAAAAATAGGGTCAGCCGCCAGAGTCCTGCACTCTGTGCCGGAACCCGGGATTGAACCGGGGGCCTTTAGATCTTCAGTCTAACGCTCTCCCAACTGAGCTATTCCGGCCGACGAGCAAACCTGTCGTTTCAAACGAACTGTATATAGAGCCAGCCAATTGTCTTGTGTCCAAATGAAGGCTGTGTTTTCATTTGAAATTGCTTTGCAGACCACTGAACGTATATTCTTGTGCTGACCAGTCATTCGTCAGACAGGACAAGTCAAAAGTGACAGGGAAGTTTCAACTACATTTCCATGAACGTCTAGAATCTCCACTGAAAAGGGGCTCATGAATATATTCTCATGTAAAATAGTTTGCATATGCTCCGGCAGGTGGATGACTTTTGACAAGTGGTCAGAGATGAATAAATCCCTAGACTGACTACCCAATAAATAGGGTCAGCCGCCAGAGTCCTTCACTCTGTGCCGGAACCCGGGATTGAACCGGGGGCCTTTAGATCTTCAGTCTAACGCTCTCCCAACTGAGCTATTCCGGCCGACGAGCAAACCTGTCGTTTCAAACGAACTGTATATAGAGCCAGCCAATTGTCTTGTGTCCAAATGAAGGCTGTGTTTTCATTTGAAATTGCTTTGCAGACCACTGAACGTATATTCTTGTGCTGACCAGTCATTCGTCAGACAGGACAAGTCAAAAGTGACAGGGAAGTTTCAACTACATTTCCATGAACGTCTAGAATCTCCACTGAAAAGGGGCTCATGAATATATTCTCATGTAAAATAGTTTGCATATGCTCCGGCAGGTGGATGACTTTTGACAAGTGGTCAGAGATGAATAAATCCCTAGACTGACTACCCAATAAATAGGGTCAGCCGCCAGAGTCCTTCACTCTGTGCCGGAACCCGGGATTGAACCGGGGGCCTTTAGATCTTCAGTCTAACGCTCTCCCAACTGAGCTATTCCGGCCGACGAGCAAACCTGTCGTTTCAAACGAACTGTATATAGAGCCAGCCAATTGTCTTGTGTCCAAATGAAGGCTGTGTTTTCATTTGAAATTGCTTTGCAGACCACTGAACGTATATTCTTGTGCTGACCAGTCATTCGTCAGACAGGACAAGTCAAAAGTGACAGGGAAGTTTCAACTACATTTCCATGAACGTCTAGAATCTCCACTGAAAAGGGGCTCATGAATATATTCTCATGTAAAATAGTTTGCATATGCTCCGGCAGGTGGATGACTTTTGACAAGTGGTCAGAGATGAATAAATCCCTAGACTGACTACCCAAAAAATAGGGTCAGCCGCCAGAGTCCTGCACTCTGTGCCGGAACCCGGGATTGAACCGGGGGCCTTTAGATCTTCAGTCTAACGCTCTCCCAACTGAGCTATTCCGGCCGAGGAGCAATCCTGTCGTTTCAAACGAACTGTATATAGAGCCAGCCAATTGTCTTGTGTCCAAATGAAGGCTGTGTTTTCATTTGAAATTGCTTTGCAGACCACTGAACGTATATTCTTGTGCTGACCAGACATTCGTCAGACAGGACAAGTCAAAAGTGACAGGGAAGTTTCAACTACATGTCCATGAACGTCTAGAATCTCCACTGAAAAGGGGCTCATGAATATATTCTCACGTAAAATAGTTTGCATATGCTCCGGCAGGTGGATGACTTTTGACAAGTGGTCAGAGATGAATAAATCCCTAGACTGACTACCCAAAAAATAGGGTCAGCCGCCAGAGTCCTGCACTCTGTGCCGGAACCCGGGATTGAACCGGGGGCCTTTAGATCTTCAGTCTAACGCTCTCCCAACTGAGCTATTCCGGCCGACGAGCAAACCTGTCGTTTCAAACGAACTGTATATAGAGCCAGCCAATTGTCTTGTGTCCAAATGAAGGCTGTGTTTTCATTTGAAATTGCTTTGCAGACCACTGAACGTATATTCTTGTGCTGACCAGTCATTCGTCAGACAGGACAAGTCAAAAGTGACAGGGAAGTTTCAACTACATTTCCATGAACGTCTAGAATCTCCACTGAAAAGGGTCTCATGAATATATTCTCATGTAAAATAGTTTGCATATGCTCCGGCAGGTGGATGACTTTTGACAAGTGGTCAGAGATGAATAAATCCCTAGACTGACTACCCAAAAAATAGGGTCAGCCGCCAGAGTCCTGCACTCTGTGCCGGAACCCGGGATTGAACCGGGGGCCTTTAGATCTTCAGTCTAACGCTCTCCCAACTGAGCTATTCCGGCCGACGAGCAAACCTGTCGTTTCAAACGAACTGTATATAGAGCCAGCCAATTGTCTTGTGTCCAAATGAAGGCTGTGTTTTCATTTGAAATTGCTTTGCAGACCACTGAACGTATATTCTTGTGCTGACCAGTCATTCGTCAGACAGGACAAGTCAAAAGTGACAGGGAAGTTTCAACTACATTTCCATGAACGTCTAGAATCTCCACTGAAAAGGGGCTGATGAATATATTCTCATGTAAAATAGTTTGCATATGCTCCGGCAGGTGGAGGACTTTTGACAAGTGGTCAGAGATGAATAAATCCCTAGACTGACTACCCAAAAAATAGGGTCAGCCGCCAGAGTCCTGCACTCTGTGCCGGAACCCGGGATTGAACCGGGGGCCTTTAGATCTTCAGTCTAACGCTCTCCCAACTGAGCTATTCCGGCCGACGAGCAATCCTGTCGTTTCAAACGAACTGTATATAGAGCCAGCCAATTGTCTTGTGTCCAAATGAAGGCTGTGTTTTCATTTGAAATTGCTTTGCAGACCACTGAACGTATATTCTTGTGCTGACCAGTCATTCGTCAGACAGGACAAGTCAAAAGTGACAGGGAAGTTTCAACTACATTTCCATGAACGTCTAGAATCTCCACTGAAAAGGGTCTCATGAATATATTCTCATGTAAAATAGTTTGCATATGCTCCGGCAGGTGGATGACTTTTGACAAGTGGTCAGAGATGAATAAATCCCTAGACTGACTACCCAAAAAATAGGGTCAGCCGCCAGAGTCCTGCACTCTGTGCCGGAACCCGGGATTGAACCGGGGGCCTTTAGATCTTCAGTCTAACGCTCTCCCAACTGAGCTATTCCGGCCGACGAGCAAACCTGTCGTTTCAAACGAACTGTATATAGAGCCAGCCAATTGTCTTGTGTCCAAATGAAGGCTGTGTTTTCATTTGAAATTGCTTTGCAGACCACTGAACGTATATTCTTGTGCTGACCAGTCATTCGTCAGACAGGACAAGTCAAAAGTGACAGGGAAGTTTCAACTACATTTCCATGAACGTCTAGAATCTCCACTGAAAAGGGGCTCATGAATATATTCTCATGTAAAATAGTTTGCATATGCTCCGGCAGGTGGATGACTTTTGACAAGTGGTCAGAGATGAATAAATCCCTAGACTGACTACCCAAAAAATAGGGTCAGCCGCCAGAGTCCTGCACTCTGTGCCGGAACCCGGGATTGAACCGGGGGCCTTTAGATCTTCAGTCTAACGCTCTCCCAACTGAGCTATTCCGGCCGACGAGCAAACCTGTCGTTTCAAACGAACTGTATATAGAGCCAGCCAATTGTCTTGTGTCCAAATGAAGGCTGTGTTTTCATTTGAAATTGCTTTGCAGACCACTGAACGTATATTCTTGTGCTGACCAGTCATTCGTCAGACAGGACAAGTCAAAAGTGACAGGGAAGTTTCAACTACATTTCCATGAACGTCTAGAATCTCCACTGAAAAGGGTCTCATGAATATATTCTCATGTAAAATAGTTTGGATATGCTCCGGCAGGTGGAGGACTTTTGACAAGTGGTCAGAGATGAATAAATCCCTAGACTGACTACCCAAAAAATAGGGTCAGCCGCCAGAGTCCTGCACTCTGTGCCGGAACCCGGGATTGAACCGGGGGCCTTTAGATCTTCAGTCTAACGCTCTCCCAACTGAGCTATTCCGGCCGACGAGCAAACCTGTCGTTTCAAACGAACTGTATATAGAGCCAGCCAATTGTCTTGTGTCCAAATGAAGGCTGTGTTTTCATTTGAAATTGCTTTGCAGACCACTGAACGTATATTCTTGTGCTGACCAGTCATTCGTCAGACAGGACAAGTCAAAAGTGACAGGGAAGTTTCAACTACATTTCCATGAACGTCTAGAATCTCCACTGAAAAGGGGCTCATGAATATATTCTCATGTAAAATAGTTTGCATATGCTCCGGCAGGTGGAGGACTTTTGACAAGTGGTCAGAGATGAATAAATCCCTAGACTGACTACCCAAAAAATAGGGTCAGCCGCCAGAGTCCTGCACTCTGTGCCGGAACCCGGGATTGAACCGGGGGCCTTTAGATCTTCAGTCTAACGCTCTCCCAACTGAGCTATTCCGGCCGACGAGCAATCCTGTCGTTTCAAACGAACTGTATATAGAGCCAGCCAATTGTCTTGTGTCCAAATGAAGGCTGTGTTTTCATTTGAAATTGCTTTGCAGACCACTGAACGTATATTCTTGTGCTGACCAGTCATTCGTCAGACAGGACAAGTCAAAAGTGACAGTGAAGTTTCAACTACATGTCCATGAACGTCTAGAATCTCCACTGAAAAGGGGCTCATGAATATATTCTCACGTAAAATAGTTTGCATATGCTCCGGCAGGTGGATGACTTTTGACAAGTGGTCAGAGATGAATAAATCCCTAGACTGACTACCCAAAAAATAGGGTCAGCCGCCAGAGTCCTTCACTCTGTGCCGGAACCCGGGATTGAACCGGGGGCCTTTAGATCTTCAGTCTAACGCTCTCCCAACTGAGCTATTCCGGCCGATGAGCAAACCTGTCGTTTCAAACGAACTGTATATAGAGCCAGCCAATTGTCTTGTGTCCAAATGAAGGCTGTGTTTTCATTTGAAATTGCTTTGCAGACCACTGAACGTATATTCTTGTGCTGACCAGTCATTCGTCAGACAGGACAAGTCAAAAGTGACAGGGAAGTTTCAACTACATTTCCATGAACGTCTAGAATCTCCACTGAAAAGGGGCTCATGAATATATTCTCATGTAAAATAGTTTGCATATGCTCCGGCAGGTGGAGGACTTTTGACAAGTGGTCAGAGATGAATAAATCCCTAGACTGACTACCCAAAAAATAGGGTCAGCCGCCAGAGTCCTGCACTCTGTGCCGGAACCCGGGATTGAACCGGGGGCCTTTAGATCTTCAGTCTAACGCTCTCCCAACTGAGCTATTCCGGCCGACGAGCAATCCTGTCGTTTCAAACGAACTGTATATAGAGCCAGCCAATTGTCTTGTGTCCAAATGAAGGCTGTGTTTTCATTTGAAATTGCTTTGCAGACCACTGAACGTATATTCTTGTGCTGACCAGTCATTCGTCAGACAGGACAAGTCAAAAGTGACAGTGAAGTTTCAACTACATGTCCATGAACGTCTAGAATCTCCACTGAAAAGGGGCTCATGAATATATTCTCACGTAAAATAGTTTGCATATGCTCCGGCAGGTGGATGACTTTTGACAAGTGGTCAGAGATGAATAAATCCCTAGACTGACTACCCAAAAAATAGGGTCAGCCGCCAGAGTCCTTCACTCTGTGCCGGAACCCGGGATTGAACCGGGGGCCTTTAGATCTTCAGTCTAACGCTCTCCCAACTGAGCTATTCCGGCCGATGAGCAAACCTGTCGTTTCAAACGAACTGTATATAGAGCCAGCCAATTGTCTTGTGTCCAAATGAAGGCTGTGTTTTCATTTGAAATTGCTTTGCAGACCACTGAACGTATATTCTTGTGCTGACCAGTCATTCGTCAGACAGGACAAGTCAAAAGTGACAGGGAAGTTTCAACTACATTTCCATGAACGTCTAGAATCTCCACTGAAAAGGGGCTCATGAATATATTCTCATGTAAAATAGTTTGCATATGCTCCGGCAGGTGGAGGACTTTTGACAAGTGGTCAGAGATGAATAAATCCCTAGACTGACTACCCAAAAAATAGGGTCAGCCGCCAGAGTCCTGCACTCTGTGCCGGAACCCGGGATTGAACCGGGGGCCTTTAGATCTTCAGTCTAACGCTCTCCCAACTGAGCTATTCCGGCCGACGAGCAAACCTGTAGTTTCAAACGAACTGTATATAGAGCCAGCCAATTGTCTTGTGTCCAAATGAAGGCTGTGTTTTCATTTGAAATTGCTTTGCAGACCACTGAACGTATATTCTTGTGCTGACCAGTCATTCGTCAGACAGGACAAGTCAAAAGTGACAGGGAAGTTTCAACTACATTTCCATGAACGTCTAGAATCTCCACTGAAAAGGGGCTCATGAATATATTCTCATGTAAAATAGTTTGCATATGCTCCGGCAGGTGGATGACTTTTGACAAGTGGTCAGAGATGAATAAATCCCTAGACTGACTACCCAAAAAATAGGGTCAGCCGCCAGAGTCCTGCACTCTGTGCCGGAACCCGGGATTGAACCGGGGGCCTTTAGATCTTCAGTCTAACGCTCTCCCAACTGAGCTATTCCGGCCGACGAGCAAACCTGTCGTTTCAAACGAACTGTATATAGAGCCAGCCAATTGTCTTGTGTCCAAATGAAGGCTGTGTTTTCATTTGAAATTGCTTTGCAGACCACTGAACGTATATTCTTGTGCTGACCAGTCATTCGTCAGACAGGACAAGTCAAAAGTGACAGGGAAGTTTCAACTACATTTCCATGAACGTCTAGAATCTCCACTGAAAAGGGGCTCATGAATATATTCTCACGTAAAATAGTTTGCATATGCTCCGGCAGGTGGATGACTTTTGACAAGTGGTCAGAGATGAATAAATCCCTAGACTGACTACCCAAAAAATAGGGTCAGCCGCCAGAGTCCTGCACTCTGTGCCGGAACCCGGGATTGAACCGGGGGCCTTTAGATCTTCAGTCTAACGCTCTCCCAACTGAGCTATTCCGGCCGACGAGCAAACCTGTCGTTTCAAACGAACTGTATATAGAGCCAGCCAATTGTCTTGTGTCCAAATGAAGGCTGTGTTTTCATTTGAAATTGCTTTGCAGACCACTGAACGTATATTCTTGTGCTGACCAGTCATTCGTCAGACAGGACAAGTCAAAAGTGACAGGGAAGTTTCAACTACATTTCCATGAACGTCTAGAATCTCCACTGAAAAGGGTCTCATGAATATATTCTCATGTAAAATAGTTTGGATATGCTCCGGCAGGTGGAGGACTTTTGACAAGTGGTCAGAGATGAATAAATCCCTAGACTGACTACCCAAAAAATAGGGTCAGCCGCCAGAGTCCTGCACTCTGTGCCGGAACCCGGGATTGAACCGGGGGCCTTTAGATCTTCAGTCTAACGCTCTCCCAACTGAGCTATTCCGGCCGACGAGCAAACCTGTCGTTTCAAACGAACTGTATATAGAGCCAGCCAATTGTCTTGTGTCCAAATGAAGGCTGTGTTTTCATTTGAAATTGCTTTGCAGACCACTGAACGTATATTCTTGTGCTGACCAGTCATTCGTCAGACAGGACAAGTCAAAAGTGACAGGGAAGTTTCAACTACATTTCCATGAACGTCTAGAATCTCCACTGAAAAGGGGCTCATGAATATATTCTCACGTAAAATAGTTTGCATATGCTCCGGCAGGTGGATGACTTTTGACAAGTGGTCAGAGATGAATAAATCCCTAGACTGACTACCCAAAAAATAGGGTCAGCCGCCAGAGTCCTGCACTCTGTGCCGGAACCCGGGATTGAACCGGGGGCCTTTAGATCTTCAGTCTAACGCTCTCCCAACTGAGCTATTCCGGCCGACGAGCAAACCTGTCGTTTCAAACGAACTGTATATAGAGCCAGCCAATTGTCTTGTGTCCAAATGAAGGCTGTGTTTTCATTTGAAATTGCTTTGCAGACCACTGAACGTATATTCTTGTGCTGACCAGTCATTCGTCAGACAGGACAAGTCAAAAGTGACAGGGAAGTTTCAACTACATTTCCATGAACGTCTAGAATCTCCACTGAAAAGCGGCTCATGAATATATTCTCATGTAAAATAGTTTGCATATGCTCCGGCAGGTGGAGGACTTTTGACAAGTGGTCAGAGATGAATAAATCCCTAGACTGACTACCCAAAAAATAGGGTCAGCCGCCAGAGTCCTGCACTCTGTGCCGGAACCCGGGATTGAACCGGGGGCCTTTAGATCTTCAGTCTAACGCTCTCCCAACTGAGCTATTCCGGCCGACGAGCAAACCTGTCGTTTCAAACGAACTGTATATAGAGCCAGCCAATTGTCTTGTGTCCAAATGAAGGCTGTGTTTTCATTTGAAATTGCTTTGCAGACCACTGAACGTATATTCTTGTGCTGACCAGTCAATCGTCAGACAGGACAAGTCAAAAGTGACAGGGAAGTTTCAACTACATTTCCATGAACGTCTAGAATCTCCACTGAAAAGGGGCTCATGAATATATTCTCATGTAAAATAGTTTGCATATGCTCCGGCAGGTGGAGGACTTTTGACAAGTGGTCAGAGATGAATAAATCCCTAGACTGACTACCCAAAAAATAGGGTCAGCCGCCAGAGTCCTGCACTCTGTGCCGGAACCCGGGATTGAACCGGGGGCCTTTAGATCTTCAGTCTAACGCTCTCCCAACTGAGCTATTCCGGCCGACGAGCAAACCTGTAGTTTCAAACGAACTGTATATAGAGCCAGCCAATTGTCTTGTGTCCAAATGAAGGCTGTGTTTTCATTTGAAATTGCTTTGCAGACCACTGAACGTATATTCTTGTGCTGACCAGTCATTCGTCAGACAGGACAAGTCAAAAGTGACAGGGAAGTTTCAACTACATTTCCATGAACGTCTAGAATCTCCACTGAAAAGGGGCTCATGAATATATTCTCATGTAAAATAGTTTGCATATGCTCCGGCAGGTGGATGACTTTTGACAAGTGGTCAGAGATGAATAAATCCCTAGACTGACTACCCAAAAAATAGGGTCAGCCGCCAGAGTCCTGCACTCTGTGCCGGAACCCGGGATTGAACCGGGGGCCTTTAGATCTTCAGTCTAACGCTCTCCCAACTGAGCTATTCCGGCCGACGAGCAAACCTGTCGTTTCAAACGAACTGTATATAGAGCCAGCCAATTGTCTTGTGTCCAAATGAAGGCTGTGTTTTCATTTGAAATTGCTTTGCAGACCACTGAACGTATATTCTTGTGCTGACCAGTCATTCGTCAGACAGGACAAGTCAAAAGTGACAGGGAAGTTTCAACTACATTTCCATGAACGTCTAGAATCTCCACTGAAAAGGGGCTCATGAATATATTCTCACGTAAAATAGTTTGCATATGCTCCGGCAGGTGGATGACTTTTGACAAGTGGTCAGAGATGAATAAATCCCTAGACTGACTACCCAAAAAATAGGGTCAGCCGCCAGAGTCCTGCACTCTGTGCCGGAACCCGGGATTGAACCGGGGGCCTTTAGATCTTCAGTCTAACGCTCTCCCAACTGAGCTATTCCGGCCGACGAGCAAACCTGTCGTTTCAAACGAACTGTATATAGAGCCAGCCAATTGTCTTGTGTCCAAATGAAGGCTGTGTTTTCATTTGAAATTGCTTTGCAGACCACTGAACGTATATTCTTGTGCTGACCAGTCATTCGTCAGACAGGACAAGTCAAAAGTGACAGGGAAGTTTCAACTACATTTCCATGAACGTCTAGAATCTCCACTGAAAAGGGTCTCATGAATATATTCTCATGTAAAATAGTTTGGATATGCTCCGGCAGGTGGAGGACTTTTGACAAGTGGTCAGAGATGAATAAATCCCTAGACTGACTACCCAAAAAATAGGGTCAGCCGCCAGAGTCCTGCACTCTGTGCCGGAACCCGGGATTGAACCGGGGGCCTTTAGATCTTCAGTCTAACGCTCTCCCAACTGAGCTATTCCGGCCGACGAGCAAACCTGTCGTTTCAAACGAACTGTATATAGAGCCAGCCAATTGTCTTGTGTCCAAATGAAGGCTGTGTTTTCATTTGAAATTGCTTTGCAGACCACTGAACGTATATTCTTGTGCTGACCAGTCATTCGTCAGACAGGACAAGTCAAAAGTGACAGGGAAGTTTCAACTACATTTCCATGAACGTCTAGAATCTCCACTGAAAAGGGGCTCATGAATATATTCTCACGTAAAATAGTTTGCATATGCTCCGGCAGGTGGATGACTTTTGACAAGTGGTCAGAGATGAATAAATCCCTAGACTGACTACCCAAAAAATAGGGTCAGCCGCCAGAGTCCTGCACTCTGTGCCGGAACCCGGGATTGAACCGGGGGCCTTTAGATCTTCAGTCTAACGCTCTCCCAACTGAGCTATTCCGGCCGACGAGCAAACCTGTCGTTTCAAACGAACTGTATATAGAGCCAGCCAATTGTCTTGTGTCCAAATGAAGGCTGTGTTTTCATTTGAAATTGCTTTGCAGACCACTGAACGTATATTCTTGTGCTGACCAGTCATTCGTCAGACAGGACAAGTCAAAAGTGACAGGGAAGTTTCAACTACATTTCCATGAACGTCTAGAATCTCCACTGAAAAGCGGCTCATGAATATATTCTCATGTAAAATAGTTTGCATATGCTCCGGCAGGTGGAGGACTTTTGACAAGTGGTCAGAGATGAATAAATCCCTAGACTGACTACCCAAAAAATAGGGTCAGCCGCCAGAGTCCTGCACTCTGTGCCGGAACCCGGGATTGAACCGGGGGCCTTTAGATCTTCAGTCTAACGCTCTCCCAACTGAGCTATTCCGGCCGACGAGCAAACCTGTCGTTTCAAACGAACTGTATATAGAGCCAGCCAATTGTCTTGTGTCCAAATGAAGGCTGTGTTTTCATTTGAAATTGCTTTGCAGACCACTGAACGTATATTCTTGTGCTGACCAGTCATTCGTCAGACAGGACAAGTCAAAAGTGACAGGGAAGTTTCAACTACATTTCCATGAACGTCTAGAATCTCCACTGAAAAGGGGCTCATGAATATATTCTCATGTAAAATAGTTTGCATATGCTCCGGCAGGTGGATGACTTTTGACAAGTGGTCAGAGATGAATAAATCCCTAGACTGACTACCCAAAAAATAGGGTCAGCCGCCAGAGTCCTGCACTCTGTGCCGGAACCCGGGATTGAACCGGGGGCCTTTAGATCTTCAGTCTAACGCTCTCCCAACTGAGCTATTCCGGCCGACGAGCAAACCTGTCGTTTCAAACGAACTGTATATAGAGCCAGCCAATTGTCTTGTGTCCAAATGAAGGCTGTGTTTTCATTTGAAATTGCTTTGCAGACCACTGAACGTATATTCTTGTGCTGACCAGTCATTCGTCAGACAGGACAAGTCAAAAGTGACAGGGAAGTTTCAACTACATTTCCATGAACGTCTAGAATCTCCACTGAAAAGGGGCTCATGAATATATTCTCACGTAAAATAGTTTGCATATGCTCCGGCAGGTGGATGACTTTTGACAAGTGGTCAGAGATGAATAAATCCCTAGACTGACTACCCAAAAAATAGGGTCAGCCGCCAGAGTCCTGCACTCTGTGCCGGAACCCGGGATTGAACCGGGGGCCTTTAGATCTTCAGTCTAACGCTCTCCCAACTGAGCTATTCCGGCCGACGAGCAAACCTGTCGTTTCAAACGAACTGTATATAGAGCCAGCCAATTGTCTTGTGTCCAAATGAAGGCTGTGTTTTCATTTGAAATTGCTTTGCAGACCACTGAACGTATATTCTTGTGCTGACCAGTCATTCGTCAGACAGGACAAGTCAAAAGTGACAGGGAAGTTTCAACTACATTTCCATGAACGTCTAGAATCTCCACTGAAAAGCGGCTCATGAATATATTCTCATGTAAAATAGTTTGCATATGCTCCGGCAGGTGGAGGACTTTTGACAAGTGGTCAGAGATGAATAAATCCCTAGACTGACTACCCAAAAAATAGGGTCAGCCGCCAGAGTCCTGCACTCTGTGCCGGAACCCGGGATTGAACCGGGGGCCTTTAGATCTTCAGTCTAACGCTCTCCCAACTGAGCTATTCCGGCCGACGAGCAAACCTGTCGTTTCAAACGAACTGTATATAGAGCCAGCCAATTGTCTTGTGTCCAAATGAAGGCTGTGTTTTCATTTGAAATTGCTTTGCAGACCACTGAACGTATATTCTTGTGCTGACCAGTCATTCGTCAGACAGGACAAGTCAAAAGTGACAGGGAAGTTTCAACTACATTTCCATGAACGTCTAGAATCTCCACTGAAAAGGGGCTCATGAATATATTCTCATGTAAAATAGTTTGCATATGCTCCGGCAGGTGGATGACTTTTGACAAGTGGTCAGAGATGAATAAATCCCTAGACTGACTACCCAAAAAATAGGGTCAGCCGCCAGAGTCCTGCACTCTGTGCCGGAACCCGGGATTGAACCGGGGGCCTTTAGATCTTCAGTCTAACGCTCTCCCAACTGAGCTATTCCGGCCGACGAGCAAACCTGTCGTTTCAAACGAACTGTATATAGAGCCAGCCAATTGTCTTGTGTCCAAATGAAGGCTGTGTTTTCATTTGAAATTGCTTTGCAGACCACTGAACGTATATTCTTGTGCTGACCAGTCATTCGTCAGACAGGACAAGTCAAAAGTGACAGGGAAGTTTCAACTACATTTCCATGAACGTCTAGAATCTCCACTGAAAAGGGGCTCATGAATATATTCTCATGTAAAATAGTTTGCATATGCTCCGGCAGGTGGATGACTTTTGACAAGTGGTCAGAGATGAATAAATCCCTAGACTGACTACCCAATAAATAGGGTCAGCCGCCAGAGTCCTGCACTCTGTGCCGGAACCCGGGATTGAACCGGGGGCCTTTAGATCTTCAGTCTAACGCTCTCCCAACTGAGCTATTCCGGCCGACGAGCAATCCTGTCGTTTCAAACGAACTGTATATAGAGCCAGCCAATTGTCTTGTGTCCAAATGAAGGCTGTGTTTTCATTTGAAATTGCTTTGCAGACCACTGAACGTATATTCTTGTGCTGACCAGTCATTCGTCAGACAGGACAAGTCAAAAGTGACAGGGAAGTTTCAACTACATTTCCATGAACGTCTAGAATCTCCACTGAAAAGGGGCTCATGAATATATTCTCATGTAAAATAGTTTGCATATGCTCCGGCAGGTGGAGGACTTTTGACAAGTGGTCAGAGATGAATAAATCCCTAGACTGACTACCCAAAAAATAGGGTCAGCCGCCAGAGTCCTGCACTCTGTGCCGGAACCCGGGATTGAACCGGGGGCCTTTAGATCTTCAGTCTAACGCTCTCCCAACTGAGCTATTCCGGCCGACGAGCAAACCTGTCGTTTCAAACGAACTGTATATAGAGCCAGCCAATTGTCTTGTGTCCAAATGAAGGCTGTGTTTTCATTTGAAATTGCTTTGCAGACCACTGAACGTATATTCTTGTGCTGACCAGTCATTCGTCAGACAGGACAAGTCAAAAGTGACAGGGAAGTTTCAACTACATTTCCATGAACGTCTAGAATCTCCACTGAAAAGGGGCTCATGAATATATTCTCATGTAAAATAGTTTGCATATGCTCCGGCAGGTGGATGACTTTTGACAAGTGGTCAGAGATGAATAAATCCCTAGACTGACTACCCAATAAATAGGGTCAGCCGCCAGAGTCCTGCACTCTGTGCCGGAACCCGGGATTGAACCGGGGGCCTTTAGATCTTCAGTCTAACGCTCTCCCAACTGAGCTATTCCGGCCGACGAGCAATCCTGTCGTTTCAAACGAACTGTATATAGAGCCAGCCAATTGTCTTGTGTCCAAATGAAGGCTGTGTTTTCATTTGAAATTGCTTTGCAGACCACTGAACGTATATTCTTGTGCTGACCAGTCATTCGTCAGACAGGACAAGTCAAAAGTGACAGGGAAGTTTCAACTACATGTCCATGAACGTCTAGAATCTCCATTGAAAAGGGGCTCAAGAAATTTATTCTCACGTAAAATAGTTTGCATATGCTCCGGCAGGTGGATGACTTTTGACAAGTGGTCAGAGATGAATAAATCCCTAGGCTGACTACCCAAAAAATAGGGTCAGCCGCCAGAGTCCTGCACTCTGTGCCGGAACCCGGGATTGAACCGGGGGCCTTTAGATCTTCAGTCTAACGCTCTCCCAACTGAGCTATTCCGGCCGACGAGCAAACCTGTCGTTTCAAACGAACTGTATATAGAGCCAGCCAATTGTCTTGTGTCCAAATGAAGGCTGTGTTTTCATTTGAAATTGCTTTGCAGACCACTGAACGTATATTCTTGTGCTGACCAGTCATTCGTCAGACAGGACAAGTCAAAAGTGACAGGGAAGTTTCAACTACATTTCCATGAACGTCTAGAATCTCCACTGAAAAGGGGCTCATGAATATATTCTCATGTAAAATAGTTTGCATATGCTCCGGCAGGTGGATGACTTTTGACAAGTGGTCAGAGATGAATAAATCCCTAGACTGACTACCCAAAAAATAGGGTCAGCCGCCAGAGTCCTGCACTCTGTGCCGGAACCCGGGATTGAACCGGGGGCCTTTAGATCTTCAGTCTAACGCTCTCCCAACTGAGCTATTCCGGCCGACGAGCAAACCTGTCGTTTCAAACGAACTGTATATAGAGCCAGCCAATTGTCTTGTGTCCAAATGAAGGCTGTGTTTTCATTTGAAATTGCTTTGCAGACCACTGAACGTATATTCTTGTGCTGACCAGTCATTCGTCAGACAGGACAAGTCAAAAGTGACAGGGAAGTTTCAACTACATGTCCATGAACGTCTAGAATCTCCACTGAAAAGGGGCTCATGAATATATTCTCACGTAAAATAGTTTGCATATGCTCCGGCAGGTGGATGACTTTTGACAAGTGGTCAGAGATGAATAAATCCCTAGACTGACTACCCAAAAAATAGGGTCAGCCGCCAGAGTCCTGCACTCTGTGCCGGAACCCGGGATTGAACCGGGGGCCTTTAGATCTTCAGTCTAACGCTCTCCCAACTGAGCTATTCCGGCCGACGAGCAAACCTGTCGTTTCAAACGAACTGTATATAGAGCCAGCCAATTGTCTTGTGTCCAAATGAAGGCTGTGTTTTCATTTGAAATTGCTTTGCAGACCACTGAACGTATATTCTTGTGCTGACCAGTCATTCGTCAGACAGGACAAGTCAAAAGTGACAGGGAAGTTTCAACTACATTTCCATGAACGTCTAGAATCTCCACTGAAAAGGGGCTCATGAATATATTCTCATGTAAAATAGTTTGCATATGCTCCGGCAGGTGGATGACTTTTGACAAGTGGTCAGAGATGAATAAATCCCTAGACTGACTACCCAAAAAATAGGGTCAGCCACCAGAGTCCTGCACTCTGTGCCGGAACCCGGGATTGAACCGGGGGCCTTTAGATCTTCAGTCTAACGCTCTCCCAACTGAGCTATTCCGGCCGACGAGCAAACCTGTCGTTTCAAACGAACTGTATATAGAGCCAGCCAATTGTCTTGTGTCCAAATGAAGGCTGTGTTTTCATTTGAAATTGCTTTGCAGACCACTGAACGTATATTCTTGTGCTGACCAGTCATTCGTCAGACAGGACAAGTCAAAAGTGACAGGGAAGTTTCAACTACATTTCCATGAACGTCTAGAATCTCTACTGAAAAGGGGCTCATGAATATATTCTCATGTAAAATAGTTTGCATATGCTCCGGCAGGTGGAGGACTTTTGACAAGTGGTCAGAGATGAATAAATCCCTAGACTGACTACCCAAAAAATAGGGTCAGCCGCCAGAGTCCTGCACTCTGTGCCGGAACCCGGGATTGAACCGGGGGCCTTTAGATCTTCAGTCTAACGCTCTCCCAACTGAGCTATTCCGGCCGACGAGCAATCCTGTCGTTTCAAACGAACTGTATATAGAGCCAGCCAATTGTCTTGTGTCCAAATGAAGGCTGTGTTTTCATTTGAAATTGCTTTGCAGACCACTGAACGTATATTCTTGTGCTGACCAGTCATTCGTCAGACAGGACAAGTCAAAAGTGACAGGGAAGTTTCAACTACATGTCCATGAACGTCTAGAATCTCCATTGAAAAGGGGCTCATGAATATATTCTCACGTAAAATAGTTTGCATATGCTCCGGCAGGTGGATGACTTTTGACAAGTGGTCAGAGATGAATAAATCCCTAGACTGACTACCCAAAAAATAGGGTCAGCCGCCAGAGTCCTGCACTCTGTGCCGGAACCCGGGATTGAACCGGGGGCCTTTAGATCTTCAGTCTAACGCTCTCCCAACTGAGCTATTCCGGCCGACGAGCAAACCTGTCGTTTCAAACGAACTGTATATAGAGCCAGCCAATTGTCTTGTGTCCAAATGAAGGCTGTGTTTTCATTTGAAATTGCTTTGCAGACCACTGAACGTATATTCTTGTGCTGACCAGTCATTCGTCAGACAGGACAAGTCAAAAGTGACAGGGAAGTTTCAACTACATTTCCATGAACGTCTAGAATCTCCACTGAAAAGGGGCTCATGAATATATTCTCATGTAAAATAGTTTGCATATGCTCCGGCAGGTGGATGACTTTTGACAAGTGGTCAGAGATGAATAAATCCCTAGACTGACTACCCAAAAAATAGGGTCAGCCGCCAGAGTCCTGCACTCTGTGCCGGAACCCGGGATTGAACCGGGGGCCTTTAGATCTTCAGTCTAACGCTCTCCCAACTGAGCTATTCCGGCCGACGAGCAAACCTGTCGTTTCAAACGAACTGTATATAGAGCCAGCCAATTGTCTTGTGTCCAAATGAAGGCTGTGTTTTCATTTGAAATTGCTTTGCAGACCACTGAACGTATATTCTTGTGCTGACCAGTCATTCGTCAGACAGGACAAGTCAAAAGTGACAGGGAAGTTTCAACTACATGTCCATGAACGTCTAGAATCTCCACTGAAAAGGGGCTCATGAATATATTCTCACGTAAAATAGTTTGCATATGCTCCGGCAGGTGGATGACTTTTGACAAGTGGTCAGAGATGAATAAATCCCTAGACTGACTACCCAAAAAATAGGGTCAGCCGCCAGAGTCCTGCACTCTGTGCCGGAACCCGGGATTGAACCGGGGGCCTTTAGATCTTCAGTCTAACGCTCTCCCAACTGAGCTATTCCGGCCGACGAGCAAACCTGTCGTTTCAAACGAACTGTATATAGAGCCAGCCAATTGTCTTGTGTCCAAATGAAGGCTGTGTTTTCATTTGAAATTGCTTTGCAGACCACTGAACGTATATTCTTGTGCTGACCAGTCATTCGTCAGACACGACAAGTCAAAAGTGACAGGGAAGTTTCAACTACATTTCCATGAACGTCTAGAATCTCCACTGAAAAGGGGCTCATGAATATATTCTCATGTAAAATAGTTTGCATATGCTCCGGCAGGTGGATGACTTTTGACAAGTGGTCAGAGATGAATAAATCCCTAGACTGACTACCCAAAAAATAGGGTCAGCCACCAGAGTCCTGCACTCTGTGCCGGAACCCGGGATTGAACCGGGGGCCTTTAGATCTTCAGTCTAACGCTCTCCCAACTGAGCTATTCCGGCCGACGAGCAAACCTGTCGTTTCAAACGAACTGTATATAGAGCCAGCCAATTGTCTTGTGTCCAAATGAAGGCTGTGTTTTCATTTGAAATTGCTTTGCAGACCACTGAACGTATATTCTTGTGCTGACCAGTCATTCGTCAGACAGGACAAGTCAAAAGTGACAGGGAAGTTTCAACTACATTTCCATGAACGTCTAGAATCTCTACTGAAAAGGGGCTCATGAATATATTCTCATGTAAAATAGTTTGCATATGCTCCGGCAGGTGGAGGACTTTTGACAAGTGGTCAGAGATGAATAAATCCCTAGACTGACTACCCAAAAAATAGGGTCAGCCGCCAGAGTCCTGCACTCTGTGCCGGAACCCGGGATTGAACCGGGGGCCTTTAGATCTTCAGTCTAACGCTCTCCCAACTGAGCTATTCCGGCCGACGAGCAAACCTGTCGTTTCAAACGAACTGTATATAGAGCCAGCCAATTGTCTTGTGTCCAAATGAAGGCTGTGTTTTCATTTGAAATTGCTTTGCAGACCACTGAACGTATATTCTTGTGCTGACCAGTCATTCGTCAGACAGGACAAGTCAAAAGTGACAGGGAAGTTTCAACTACATTTCCATGAACGTCTAGAATCTCCACTGAAAAGGGGCTCATGAATATATTCTCATGTAAAATAGTTTGCATATGCTCCGGCAGGTGGATGACTTTTGACAAGTGGTCAGAGATGAATAAATCCCTAGACTGACTACCCAAAAAATAGGGTCAGCCGCCAGAGTCCTGCACTCTGTGCCGGAACCCGGGATTGAACCGGGGGCCTTTAGATCTTCAGTCTAACGCTCTCCCAACTGAGCTATTCCGGCCGACGAGCAAACCTGTCGTTTCAAACGAACTGTATATAGAGCCAGCCAATTGTCTTGTGTCCAAATGAAGGCTGTGTTTTCATTTGAAATTGCTTTGCAGACCACTGAACGTATATTCTTGTGCTGACCAGTCATTCGTCAGACAGGACAAGTCAAAAGTGACAGGGAAGTTTCAACTACATTTCCATGAACGTCTAGAATCTCCACTGAAAAGGGGCTCATGAATATATTCTCATGTAAAATAGTTTGCATATGCTCCGGCAGGTGGAGGACTTTTGACAAGTGGTCAGAGATGAATAAATCCCTAGACTGACTACCCAAAAAATAGGGTCAGCCACCAGAGTCCTGCACTCTGTGCCGGAACCCGGGATTGAACCGGGGGCCTTTAGATCTTCAGTCTAACGCTCTCCCAACTGAGCTATTCCGGCCGACGAGCAAACCTGTCGTTTCAAACGAACTGTATATAGAGCCAGCCAATTGTCTTGTGTCCAAATGAAGGCTGTGTTTTCATTTGAAATTGCTTTGCAGACCACTGAACGTATATTCTTGTGCTGACCAGTCATTCGTCAGACAGGACAAGTCAAAAGTGACAGGGAAGTTTCAACTACATTTCCATGAACGTCTAGAATCTCTACTGAAAAGGGGCTCATGAATATATTCTCATGTAAAATAGTTTGCATATGCTCCGGCAGGTGGAGGACTTTTGACAAGTGGTCAGAGATGAATAAATCCCTAGACTGACTACCCAAAAAATAGGGTCAGCCGCCAGAGTCCTGCACTCTGTGCCGGAACCCGGGATTGAACCGGGGGCCTTTAGATCTTCAGTCTAACGCTCTCCCAACTGAGCTATTCCGGCCGACGAGCAAACCTGTCGTTTCAAACGAACTGTATATAGAGCCAGCCAATTGTCTTGTGTCCAAATGAAGGCTGTGTTTTCATTTGAAATTGCTTTGCAGACCACTGAACGTATATTCTTGTGCTGACCAGTCATTCGTCAGACAGGACAAGTCAAAAGTGACAGGGAAGTTTCAACTACATTTCCATGAACGTCTAGAATCTCCACTGAAAAGGGGCTCATGAATATATTCTCATGTAAAATAGTTTGCATATGCTCCGGCAGGTGGATGACTTTTGACAAGTGGTCAGAGATGAATAAATCCCTAGACTGACTACCCAAAAAATAGGGTCAGCCGCCAGAGTCCTGCACTCTGTGCCGGAACCCGGGATTGAACCGGGGGCCTTTAGATCTTCAGTCTAACGCTCTCCCAACTGAGCTATTCCGGCCGACGAGCAAACCTGTCGTTTCAAACGAACTGTATATAGAGCCAGCCAATTGTCTTGTGTCCAAATGAAGGCTGTGTTTTCATTTGAAATTGCTTTGCAGACCACTGAACGTATATTCTTGTGCTGACCAGTCATTCGTCAGACAGGACAAGTCAAAAGTGACAGGGAAGTTTCAACTACATTTCCATGAACGTCTAGAATCTCCACTGAAAAGGGGCTCATGAATATATTCTCACGTAAAATAGTTTGCATATGCTCCGGCAGGTGGATGACTTTTGACAAGTGGTCAGAGATGAATAAATCCCTAGACTGACTACCCAAAAAATAGGGTCAGCCGCCAGAGTCCTGCACTCTGTGCCGGAACCCGGGATTGAACCGGGGGCCTTTAGATCTTCAGTCTAACGCTCTCCCAACTGAGCTATTCCGGCCGACGAGCAAACCTGTCGTTTCAAACGAACTGTATATAGAGCCAGCCAATTGTCTTGTGTCCAAATGAAGGCTGTGTTTTCATTTGAAATTGCTTTGCAGACCACTGAACGTATATTCTTGTGCTGACCAGTCATTCGTCAGACAGGACAAGTCAAAAGTGACAGGGAAGTTTCAACTACATTTCCATGAACGTCTAGAATCTCCACTGAAAAGGGGCTCATGAATATATTCTCATGTAAAATAGTTTGCATATGCTCCGGCAGGTGGATGACTTTTGACAAGTGGTCAGAGATGAATAAATCCCTAGACTGACTACCCAAAAAATAGGGTCAGCCGCCAGAGTCCTGCACTCTGTGCCGGAACCCGGGATTGAACCGGGGGCCTTTAGATCTTCAGTCTAACGCTCTCCCAACTGAGCTATTCCGGCCGACGAGCAAACCTGTCGTTTCAAACGAACTGTATATAGAGCCAGCCAATTGTCTTGTGTCCAAATGAAGGCTGTGTTTTCATTTGAAATTGCTTTGCAGACCACTGAACGTATATTCTTGTGCTGACCAGTCATTCGTCAGACAGGACAAGTCAAAAGTGACAGGGAAGTTTCAACTACATTTCCATGAACGTCTAGAATCTCCACTGAAAAGGGGCTCATGAATATATTCTCATGTAAAATAGTTTGCATATGCTCCGGCAGGTGGATGACTTTTGACAAGTGGTCAGAGATGAATAAATCCCTAGACTGACTACCCAAAAAATAGGGTCAGCCGCCAGAGTCCTGCACTCTGTGCCGGAACCCGGGATTGAACCGGGGGCCTTTAGATCTTCAGTCTAACGCTCTCCCAACTGAGCTATTCCGGCCGACGAGCAAACCTGTCGTTTCAAACGAACTGTATATAGAGCCAGCCAATTGTCTTGTGTCCAAATGAAGGCTGTGTTTTCATTTGAAATTGCTTTGCAGACCACTGAACGTATATTCTTGTGCTGACCAGTCATTCGTCAGACAGGACAAGTCAAAAGTGACAGGGAAGTTTCAACTACATTTCCATGAACGTCTAGAATCTCCACTGAAAAGGGGCTCATGAATATATTCTCATGTAAAATAGTTTGCATATGCTCCGGCAGGTGGAGGACTTTTGACAAGTGGTCAGAGATGAATAAATCCCTAGACTGACTACCCAAAAAATAGGGTCAGCCGCCAGAGTCCTGCACTCTGTGCCGGAACCCGGGATTGAACCGGGGGCCTTTAGATCTTCAGTCTAACGCTCTCCCAACTGAGCTATTCCGGCCGACGAGCAAACCTGTCGTTTCAAACGAACTGTATATAGAGCCAGCCAATTGTCTTGTGTCCAAATGAAGGCTGTGTTTTCATTTGAAATTGCTTTGCAGACCACTGAACGTATATTCTTGTGCTGACCAGTCATTCGTCAGACAGGACAAGTCAAAAGTGACAGGGAAGTTTCAACTACATGTCCATGAACGTCTAGAATCTCCACTGAAAAGGGGCTCATGAATATATTCTCACGTAAAATAGTTTGCATATGCTCCGGCAGGTGGATGACTTTTGACAAGTGGTCAGAGATGAATAAATCCCTAGACTGACTACCCAAAAAATAGGGTCAGCCGCCAGAGTCCTGCACTCTGTGCCGGAACCCGGGATTGAACCGGGGGCCTTTAGATCTTCAGTCTAACGCTCTCCCAACTGAGCTATTCCGGCCGACGAGCAAACCTGTCGTTTCAAACGAACTGTATATAGAGCCAGCCAATTGTCTTGTGTCCAAATGAAGGCTGTGTTTTCATTTGAAATTGCTTTGCAGACCACTGAACGTATATTCTTGTGCTGACCAGTCATTCGTCAGACAGGACAAGTCAAAAGTGACAGGGAAGTTTCAACTACATTTCCATGAACGTCTAGAATCTCCACTGAAAAGGGGCTCATGAATATATTCTCATGTAAAATAGTTTGCATATGCTCCGGCAGGTGGATGACTTTTGACAAGTGGTCAGAGATGAATAAATCCCTAGACTGACTACCCAAAAAATAGGGTCAGCCGCCAGAGTCCTGCACTCTGTGCCGGAACCCGGGATTGAACCGGGGGCCTTTAGATCTTCAGTCTAACGCTCTCCCAACTGAGCTATTCCGGCCGACGAGCAAACCTGTCGTTTCAAACGAACTGTATATAGAGCCAGCCAATTGTCTTGTGTCCAAATGAAGGCTGTGTTTTCATTTGAAATTGCTTTGCAGACCACTGAACGTATATTCTTGTGCTGACCAGTCATTCGTCAGACAGGACAAGTCAAAAGTGACAGGGAAGTTTCAACTACATTTCCATGAACGTCTAGAATCTCCACTGAAAAGGGGCTCATGAATATATTCTCATGTAAAATAGTTTGCATATGCTCCGGCAGGTGGATGACTTTTGACAAGTGGTCAGAGATGAATAAATCCCTAGACTGACTACCCAAAAAATAGGGTCAGCCACCAGAGTCCTGCACTCTGTGCCGGAACCCGGGATTGAACCGGGGGCCTTTAGATCTTCAGTCTAACGCTCTCCCAACTGAGCTATTCCGGCCGACGAGCAAACCTGTCGTTTCAAACGAACTGCATATAGAGCCAGCCAATTGTCTTGTGTCCAAATGAAGGCTGTGTTTTCATTTGAAATTGCTTTGCAGACCACTGAACGTATATTCTTGTGCTGACCAGTCATTCGTCAGACAGGACAAGTCAAAAGTGACAGGGAAGTTTCAACTACATTTCCATGAACGTCTAGAATCTCTACTGAAAAGGGGCTCATGAATATATTCTCATGTAAAATAGTTTGCATATGCTCCGGCAGGTGGAGGACTTTTGACAAGTGGTCAGAGATGAATAAATCCCTAGACTGACTACCCAAAAAATAGGGTCAGCCGCCAGAGTCCTGCACTCTGTGCCGGAACCCGGGATTGAACCGGGGGCCTTTAGATCTTCAGTCTAACGCTCTCCCAACTGAGCTATTCCGGCCGACGAGCAAACCTGTCGTTTCAAACGAACTGTATATAGAGCCAGCCAATTGTCTTGTGTCCAAATGAAGGCTGTGTTTTCATTTGAAATTGCTTTGCAGACCACTGAACGTATATTCTTGTGCTGACCAGTCATTCGTCAGACAGGACAAGTCAAAAGTGACAGGGAAGTTTCAACTACATTTCCATGAACGTCTAGAATCTCCACTGAAAAGGGGCTCATGAATATATTCTCATGTAAAATAGTTTGCATATGCTCCGGCAGGTGGATGACTTTTGACAAGTGGTCAGAGATGAATAAATCCCTAGACTGACTACCCAAAAAATAGGGTCAGCCGCCAGAGTCCTGCACTCTGTGCCGGAACCCGGGATTGAACCGTGGGGCCTTTAGATCTTAAGTCTAACGCTCTCCCAACTGAGCTATTCCGGCCGACGAGCAAACCTGTCGTTTCAAACGAACTGTATATAGAGCCAGCCAATTGTCTTGTGTCCAAATGAAGGCTGTGTTTTCATTTGAAATTGCTTTGCAGACCACTGAACGTATATTCTTGTGCTGACCAGTCATTCGTCAGACAGGACAAGTCAAAAGTGACAGGGAAGTTTCAACTACATGTCCATGAACGTCTAGAATCTCCACTGAAAAGGGGCTCATGAATATATTCTCACGTAAAATAGTTTGCATATGCTCCGGCAGGTGGATGACTTTTGACAAGTGGTCAGAGATGAATAAATCCCTAGACTGACTACCCAAAAAATAGGGTCAGCCGCCAGAGTCCTGCACTCTGTGCCGGAACCCGGGATTGAACCGGGGGCCTTTAGATCTTCAGTCTAACGCTCTCCCAACTGAGCTATTCCGGCCGACGAGCAAACCTGTCGTTTCAAACGAACTGTATATAGAGCCAGCCAATTGTCTTGTGTCCAAATGAAGGCTGTGTTTTCATTTGAAATTGCTTTGCAGACCACTGAACGTATATTCTTGTGCTGACCAGTCATTCGTCAGACAGGACAAGTCAAAAGTGACAGGGAAGTTTCAACTACATTTCCATGAACGTCTAGAATCTCCACTGAAAAGGGGCTCATGAATATATTCTCATGTAAAATAGTTTGCATATGCTCCGGCAGGTGGATGACTTTTGACAAGTGGTCAGAGATGAATAAATCCCTAGACTGACTACCCAAAAAATAGGGTCAGCCGCCAGAGTCCTGCACTCTGTGCCGGAACCCGGGATTGAACCGGGGGCCTTTAGATCTTCAGTCTAACGCTCTCCCAACTGAGCTATTCCGGCCGACGAGCAAACCTGTCGTTTCAAACGAACTGTATATAGAGCCAGCCAATTGTCTTGTGTCCAAATGAAGGCTGTGTTTTCATTTGAAATTGCTTTGCAGACCACTGAACGTATATTCTTGTGCTGACCAGTCATTCGTCAGACAGGACAAGTCAAAAGTGACAGGGAAGTTTCAACTACATTTCCATGAACGTCTAGAATCTCCACTGAAAAGGGGCTCATGAATATATTCTCATGTAAAATAGTTTGCATATGCTCCGGCAGGTGGAGGACTTTTGACAAGTGGTCAGAGATGAATAAATCCCTAGACTGACTACCCAAAAAATAGGGTCAGCCGCCAGAGTCCTGCACTCTGTGCCGGAACCCGGGATTGAACCGGGGGCCTTTAGATCTTCAGTCTAACGCTCTCCCAACTGAGCTATTCCGGCCGACGAGCAAACCTGTCGTTTCAAACGAACTGTATATAGAGCCAGCCAATTGTCTTGTGTCCAAATGAAGGCTGTGTTTTCATTTGAAATTGCTTTGCAGACCACTGAACGTATATTCTTGTGCTGACCAGTCATTCGTCAGACAGGACAAGTCAAAAGTGACAGGGAAGTTTCAACTACATTTCCATGAACGTCTAGAATCTCCACTGAAAAGGGGCTCATGAATATATTCTCATGTAAAATAGTTTGCATATGCTCCGGCAGGTGGAGGACTTTTGACAAGTGGTCAGAGATGAATAAATCCCTAGACTGACTACCCAAAAAATAGGGTCAGCCGCCAGAGTCCTGCACTCTGTGCCGGAACCCGGGATTGAACCGGGGGCCTTTAGATCTTCAGTCTAACGCTCTCCCAACTGAGCTATTCCGGCCGACGAGCAAACCTGTCGTTTCAAACGAACTGTATATAGAGCCAGCCAATTGTCTTGTGTCCAAATGAAGGCTGTGTTTTCATTTGAAATTGCTTTGCAGACCACTGAACGTATATTCTTGTGCTGACCAGTCATTCGTCAGACAGGACAAGTCAAAAGTGACAGGGAAGTTTCAACTACATTTCCATGAACGTCTAGAATCTCCACTGAAAAGGGGCTCATGAATATATTCTCATGTAAAATAGTTTGCATATGCTCCGGCAGGTGGAGGACTTTTGACAAGTGGTCAGAGATGAATAAATCCCTAGACTGACTACCCAAAAAATAGGGTCAGCCGCCAGAGTCCTGCACTCTGTGCCGGAACCCGGGATTGAACCGGGGGCCTTTAGATCTTCAGTCTAACGCTCTCCCAACTGAGCTATTCCGGCCGACGAGCAAACCTGTCGTTTCAAACGAACTGTATATAGAGCCAGCCAATTGTCTTGTGTCCAAATGAAGGCTGTGTTTTCATTTGAAATTGCTTTGCAGACCACTGAACGTATATTCTTGTGCTGACCAGTCATTCGTCAGACAGGACAAGTCAAAAGTGACAGGGAAGTTTCAACTACATGTCCATGAACGTCTAGAATCTCCACTGAAAAGGGGCTCATGAATATATTCTCACGTAAAATAGTTTGCATATGCTCCGGCAGGTGGATGACTTTTGACAAGTGGTCAGAGATGAATAAATCCCTAGACTGACTACCCAAAAAATAGGGTCAGCCGCCAGAGTCCTGCACTCTGTGCCGGAACCCGGGATTGAACCGGGGGCCTTTAGATCTTCAGTCTAACGCTCTCCCAACTGAGCTATTCCGGCCGACGAGCAAACCTGTCGTTTCAAACGAACTGTATATAGAGCCAGCCAATTGTCTTGTGTCCAAATGAAGGCTGTGTTTTCATTTGAAATTGCTTTGCAGACCACTGAACGTATATTCTTGTGCTGACCAGTCATTCGTCAGACAGGACAAGTCAAAAGTGACAGGGAAGTTTCAACTACATTTCCATGAACGTCTAGAATCTCCACTGAAAAGGGGCTCATGAATATATTCTCATGTAAAATAGTTTGCATATGCTCCGGCAGGTGGAGGACTTTTGACAAGTGGTCAGAGATGAATAAATCCCTAGACTGACTACCCAAAAAATAGGGTCAGCCGCCAGAGTCCTGCACTCTGTGCCGGAACCCGGGATTGAACCGGGGGCCTTTAGATCTTCAGTCTAACGCTCTCCCAACTGAGCTATTCCGGCCGACGAGCAAACCTGTCGTTTCAAACGAACTGTATATAGAGCCAGCCAATTGTCTTGTGTCCAAATGAAGGCTGTGTTTTCATTTGAAATTGCTTTGCAGACCACTGAACGTATATTCTTGTGCTGACCAGTCATTCGTCAGACAGGACAAGTCAAAAGTGACAGGGAAGTTTCAACTACATTTCCATGAACGTCTAGAATCTCTACTGAAAAGGGGCTCATGAATATATTCTCATGTAAAATAGTTTGCATATGCTCCGGCAGGTGGAGGACTTTTGACAAGTGGTCAGAGATGAATAAATCCCTAGACTGACTACCCAAAAAATAGGGTCAGCCGCCAGAGTCCTGCACTCTGTGCCGGAACCCGGGATTGAACCGGGGGCCTTTAGATCTTCAGTCTAACGCTCTCCCAACTGAGCTATTCCGGCCGACGAGCAAACCTGTCGTTTCAAACGAACTGTATATAGAGCCAGCCAATTGTCTTGTGTCCAAATGAAGGCTGTGTTTTCATTTGAAATTGCTTTGCAGACCACTGAACGTATATTCTTGTGCTGACCAGTCATTCGTCAGACAGGACAAGTCAAAAGTGACAGGGAAGTTTCAACTACATTTCCATGAACGTCTAGAATCTCCACTGAAAAGGGGCTCATGAATATATTCTCATGTAAAATAGTTTGCATATGCTCCGGCAGGTGGAGGACTTTTGACAAGTGGTCAGAGATGAATAAATCCCTAGACTGACTACCCAAAAAATAGGGTCAGCCGCCAGAGTCCTGCACTCTGTGCCGGAACCCGGGATTGAACCGGGGGCCTTTAGATCTTCAGTCTAACGCTCTCCCAACTGAGCTATTCCGGCCGACGAGCAAACCTGTCGTTTCAAACGAACTGTATATAGAGCCAGCCAATTGTCTTGTGTCCAAATGAAGGCTGTGTTTTCATTTGAAATTGCTTTGCAGACCACTGAACGTATATTCTTGTGCTGACCAGTCATTCGTCAGACAGGACAAGTCAAAAGTGACAGGGAAGTTTCAACTACATTTCCATGAACGTCTAGAATCTCTACTGAAAAGGGGCTCATGAATATATTCTCACGTAAAATAGTTTGCATATGCTCCGGCAGGTGGATGACTTTTGACAAGTGGTCAGAGATGAATAAATCCCTAGACTGACTACCCAAAAAATAGGGTCAGCCGCCAGAGTCCTGCACTCTGTGCCGGAACCCGGGATTGAACCGGGGGCCTTTAGATCTTCAGTCTAACGCTCTCCCAACTGAGCTATTCCGGCCGACGAGCAAACCTGTCGTTTCAAACGAACTGTATATAGAGCCAGCCAATTGTCTTGTGTCCAAATGAAGGCTGTGTTTTCATTTGAAATTGCTTTGCAGACCACTGAACGTATATTCTTGTGCTGACCAGTCATTCGTCAGACAGGACAAGTCAAAAGTGACAGGGAAGTTTCAACTACATTTCCATGAACGTCTAGAATCTCCACTGAAAAGGGGCTCATGAATATATTCTCATGTAAAATAGTTTGCATATGCTCCGGCAGGTGGATGACTTTTGACAAGTGGTCAGAGATGAATAAATCCCTAGACTGACTACCCAAAAAATAGGGTCAGCCGCCACAGTCCTGCACTCTGTGCCGGAACCCGGGATTGAACCGGGGGCCTTTAGATCTTCAGTCTAACGCTCTCCCAACTGAGCTATTCCGGCCGACGAGCAAACCTGTCGTTTCAAACGAACTGTATATAGAGCCAGCCAATTGTCTTGTGTCCAAATGAAGGCTGTGTTTTCATTTGAAATTGCTTTGCAGACCACTGAACGTATATTCTTGTGCTGACCAGTCATTCGTCAGACAGGACAAGTCAAAAGTGACAGGGAAGTTTCAACTACATTTCCATGAACGTCTAGAATCTCCACTGAAAAGGGGCTCATGAATATATTCTCATGTAAAATAGTTTGCATATGCTCCGGCAGGTGGAGGACTTTTGACAAGTGGTCAGAGATGAATAAATCCCTAGACTGACTACCCAAAAAATAGGGTCAGCCGCCAGAGTCCTGCACTCTGTGCCGGAACCCGGGATTGAACCGGGGGCCTTTAGATCTTCAGTCTAACGCTCTCCCAACTGAGCTATTCCGGCCGACGAGCAAACCTGTCGTTTCAAACGAACTGTATATAGAGCCAGCCAATTGTCTTGTGTCCAAATGAAGGCTGTGTTTTCATTTGAAATTGCTTTGCAGACCACTGAACGTATATTCTTGTGCTGACCAGTCATTCGTCAGACAGGACAAGTCAAAAGTGACAGGGAAGTTTCAACTACATTTCCATGAACGTCTAGAATCTCCACTGAAAAGGGGCTCATGAATATATTCTCATGTAAAATAGTTTGCATATGCTCCGGCAGGTGGATGACTTTTGACAAGTGGTCAGAGATGAATAAATCCCTAGACTGACTACCCAATAAATAGGGTCAGCCGCCAGAGTCCTGCACTCTGTGCCGGAACCCGGGATTGAACCGGGGGCCTTTAGATCTTCAGTCTAACGCTCTCCCAACTGAGCTATTCCGGCCGACGAGCAATCCTGTCGTTTCAAACGAACTGTATATAGAGCCAGCCAATTGTCTTGTGTCCAAATGAAGGCTGTGTTTTCATTTGAAATTGCTTTGCAGACCACTGAACGTATATTCTTGTGCTGACCAGTCATTCGTCAGACAGGACAAGTCAAAAGTGACAGGGAAGTTTCAACTACATTTCCATGAACGTCTAGAATCTCCACTGAAAAGGGGCTCATGAATATATTCTCATGTAAAATAGTTTGCATATGCTCCGGCAGGTGGAGGACTTTTGACAAGTGGTCAGAGATGAATAAATCCCTAGACTGACTACCCAAAAAATAGGGTCAGCCGCCAGAGTCCTGCACTCTGTGCCGGAACCCGGGATTGAACCGGGGGCCTTTAGATCTTCAGTCTAACGCTCTCCCAACTGAGCTATTCCGGCCGACGAGCAAACCTGTCGTTTCAAACGAACTGTATATAGAGCCAGCCAATTGTCTTGTGTCCAAATGAAGGCTGTGTTTTCATTTGAAATTGCTTTGCAGACCACTGAACGTATATTCTTGTGCTGACCAGTCATTCGTCAGACAGGACAAGTCAAAAGTGACAGGGAAGTTTCAACTACATTTCCATGAACGTCTAGAATCTCCACTGAAAAGGGGCTCATGAATATATTCTCATGTAAAATAGTTTGCATATGCTCCGGCAGGTGGAGGACTTTTGACAAGTGGTCAGAGATGAATAAATCCCTAGACTGACTACCCAATAAATAGGGTCAGCCGCCAGAGTCCTGCACTCTGTGCCGGAACCCGGGATTGAACCGGGGGCCTTTAGATCTTCAGTCTAACGCTCTCCCAACTGAGCTATTCCGGCCGACGAGCAATCCTGTCGTTTCAAACGAACTGTATATAGAGCCAGCCAATTGTCTTGTGTCCAAATGAAGGCTGTGTTTTCATTTGAAATTGCTTTGCAGACCACTGAACGTATATTCTTGTGCTGACCAGTCATTCGTCAGACAGGACAAGTCAAAAGTGACAGGGAAGTTTCAACTACATGTCCATGAACGTCTAGAATCTCCACTGAAAAGGGGCTCATGAATATATTCTCACGTAAAATAGTTTGCATATGCTCCGGCAGGTGGATGACTTTTGACAAGTGGTCAGAGATGAATAAATCCCTAGACTGACTACCCAAAAAATAGGGTCAGCCGCCAGAGTCCTGCACTCTGTGCCGGAACCCGGGATTGAACCGGGGGCCTTTAGATCTTCAGTCTAACGCTCTCCCAACTGAGCTATTCCGGCCGACGAGCAAACCTGTCGTTTCAAACGAACTGTATATAGAGCCAGCCAATTGTCTTGTGTCCAAATGAAGGCTGTGTTTTCATTTGAAATTGCTTTGCAGACCACTGAACGTATATTCTTGTGCTGACCAGTCATTCGTCAGACAGGACAAGTCAAAAGTGACAGGGAAGTTTCAACTACATTTCCATGAACGTCTAGAATCTCCACTGAAAAGGGGCTCATGAATATATTCTCATGTAAAATAGTTTGCATATGCTCCGGCAGGTGGAGGACTTTTGACAAGTGGTAAGAGATGAATAAATCCCTAGACTGACTACCCAAAAAATAGGGTCAGCCGCCAGAGTCCTGCACTCTGTGCCGGAACCCGGGATTGAACCGGGGGCCTTTAGATCTTCAGTCTAACGCTCTCCCAACTGAGCTATTCCGGCCGACGAGCAAACCTGTCGTTTCAAACGAACTGTATATAGAGCCAGCCAATTGTCTTGTGTCCAAATGAAGGCTGTGTTTTCATTTGAAATTGCTTTGCAGACCACTGAACGTATATTCTTGTGCTGACCAGTCATTCGTCAGACAGGACAAGTCAAAAGTGACAGGGAAGTTCCAACTACATTTCCATGAAAGTCTAGAATCTCTACTGAAAAGGGGCTCATGAATATATTCTCATGTAAAATAGTTTGCATATGCTCCGGCAGGTGGATGACTTTTGACAAGTGGTCAGAGATGAATAAATCCCTAGACTGACTACCCAAAAAATAGGGTCAGCCGCCAGAGTCCTGCACTCTGTGCCGGAACCCGGGATTGAACCGGGGGCCTTTAGATCTTCAGTCTAACGCTCTCCCAACTGAGCTATTCCGGCCGACGAGCAAACCTGTCGTTTCAAACGAACTGTATATAGAGCCAGCCAATTGTCTTGTGTCCAAATGAAGGCTGTGTTTTCATTTGAAATTGCTTTGCAGACCACTGAACGTATATTCTTGTGCTGACCAGTCATTCGTCAGACAGGACAAGTCAAAAGTGACAGGGAAGTTTCAACTACATTTCCATGAACGTCTAGAATCTCCACTGAAAAGGGGCTCATGAATATATTCTCATGTAAAATAGTTTGCATATGCTCCGGCAGGTGGATGACTTTTGACAAGTGGTCAGAGATGAATAAATCCCTAGACTGACTACCCAAAAAATAGGGTCAGCCGCCAGAGTCCTGCACTCTGTGCCGGAACCCGGGATTGAACCGGGGGCCTTTAGATCTTCAGTCTAACGCTCTCCCAACTGAGCTATTCCGGCCGACGAGCAAACCTGTCGTTTCAAACGAACTGTATATAGAGCCAGCCAATTGTCTTGTGTCCAAATGAAGGCTGTGTTTTCATTTGAAATTGCTTTGCAGACCACTGAACGTATATTCTTGTGCTGACCAGTCATTCGTCAGACAGGACAAGTCAAAAGTGACAGGGAAGTTTCAACTACATTTCCATGAACGTCTAGAATCTCTACTGAAAAGGGGCTCATGAATATATTCTCATGTAAAATAGTTTGCATATGCTCCGGCAGGTGGATGACTTTTGACAAGTGGTCAGAGATGAATAAATCCCTAGACTGACTACCCAAAAAATAGGGTCAGCCGCCAGAGTCCTGCACTCTGTGCCGGAACACGGGATTGAACCGGGGGCCTTTAGATCTTCAGTCTAACGCTCTCCCAACTGAGCTATTCCGGCCGACGAGCAAACCTGTCGTTTCAAACGAACTGTATATAGAGCCAGCCAATTGTCTTGTGTCCAAATGAAGGCTGTGTTTTCATTTGAAATTGCTTTGCAGACCACTGAACGTATATTCTTGTGCTGACCAGTCATTCGTCAGACAGGACAAGTCAAAAGTGACAGGGAAGTTTCAACTACATTTCCATGAACGTCTAGAATCTCCACTGAAAAGGGGCTCATGAATATATTCTCATGTAAAATAGTTTGCATATGCTCCGGCAGGTGGAGGACTTTTGACAAGTGGTCAGAGATGAATAAATCCCTAGACTGACTACCCAAAAAATAGGGTCAGCCGCCAGAGTCCTGCACTCTGTGCCGGAACCCGGGATTGAACCGGGGGCCTTTAGATCTTCAGTCTAACGCTCTCCCAACTGAGCTATTCCGGCCGACGAGCAAACCTGTCGTTTCAAACGAACTGTATATAGAGCCAGCCAATTGTCTTGTGTCCAAATGAAGGCTGTGTTTTCATTTGAAATTGCTTTGCAGACCACTGAACGTATATTCTTGTGCTGACCAGTCATTCGTCAGACAGGACAAGTCAAAAGTGACAGGGAAGTTTCAACTACATTTCCATGAACGTCTAGAATCTCTACTGAAAAGGGGCTCATGAATATATTCTCATGTAAAATAGTTTGCATATGCTCCGGCAGGTGGATGACTTTTGACAAGTGGTCAGAGATGAATAAATCCCTAGACTGACTACCCAAAAAATAGGGTCAGCCGCCAGAGTCCTGCACTCTGTGCCGGAACCCGGGATTGAACCGGGGGCCTTTAGATCTTCAGTCTAACGCTCTCCCAACTGAGCTATTCCGGCCGACGAGCAAACCTGTCGTTTCAAACGAACTGTATATAGAGCCAGCCAATTGTCTTGTGTCCAAATGAAGGCTGTGTTTTCATTTGAAATTGCTTTGCAGACCACTGAACGTATATTCTTGTGCTGACCAGTCATTCGTCAGACAGGACAAGTCAAAAGTGACAGGGAAGTTTCAACTACATTTCCATGAACGTCTAGAATCTCCACTGAAAAGGGGCTCATGAATATATTCTCATGTAAAATAGTTTGCATATGCTCCGGCAGGTGGATGACTTTTGACAAGTGGTCAGAGATGAATAAATCCCTAGACTGACTACCCAATAAATAGGGTCAGCCGCCAGAGTCCTGCACTCTGTGCCGGAACCCGGGATTGAACCGGGGGCCTTTAGATCTTCAGTCTAACGCTCTCCCAACTGAGCTATTCCGGCCGACGAGCAATCCTGTCGTTTCAAACGAACTGTATATAGAGCCAGCCAATTGTCTTGTGTCCAAATGAAGGCTGTGTTTTCATTTGAAATTGCTTTGCAGACCACTGAACGTATATTCTTGTGCTGACCAGTCATTCGTCAGACAGGACAAGTCAAAAGTGACAGGGAAGTTTCAACTACATGTCCATGAACGTCTAGAATCTCCACTGAAAAGGGGCTCATGAATATATTCTCACGTAAAATAGTTTGCATATGCTCCGGCAGGTGGATGACTTTTGACAAGTGGTCAGAGATGAATAAATCCCTAGACTGACTACCCAAAAAATAGGGTCAGCCGCCAGAGTCCTGCACTCTGTGCCGGAACCCGGGATTGAACCGGGGGCCTTTAGATCTTCAGTCTAACGCTCTCCCAACTGAGCTATTCCGGCCGACGAGCAAACCTGTCGTTTCAAACGAACTGTATATAGAGCCAGCCAATTGTCTTGTGTCCAAATGAAGGCTGTGTTTTCATTTGAAATTGCTTTGCAGACCACTGAACGTATATTCTTGTGCTGACCAGTCATTCGTCAGACAGGACAAGTCAAAAGTGACAGGGAAGTTTCAACTACATTTCCATGAACGTCTAGAATCTCCACTGAAAAGGGGCTCATGAATATATTCTCATGTAAAATAGTTTGCATATGCTCCGGCAGGTGGATGACTTTTGACAAGTGGTAAGAGATGAATAAATCCCTAGACTGACTACCCAAAAAATAGGGTCAGCCGCCAGAGTCCTGCACTCTGTGCCGGAACCCGGGATTGAACCGGGGGCCTTTAGATCTTCAGTCTAACGCTCTCCCAACTGAGCTATTCCGGCCGACGAGCAAACCTGTCGTTTCAAACGAACTGTATATAGAGCCAGCCAATTGTCTTGTGTCCAAATGAAGGCTGTGTTTTCATTTGAAATTGCTTTGCAGACCACTGAACGTATATTCTTGTGCTGACCAGTCATTCGTCAGACAGGACAAGTCAAAAGTGACAGGGAAGTTCCAACTACATTTCCATGAACGTCTAGAATCTCTACTGAAAAGGGGCTCATGAATATATTCTCATGTAAAATAGTTTGCATATGCTCCGGCAGGTGGATGACTTTTGACAAGTGGTCAGAGATGAATAAATCCCTAGACTGACTACCCAAAAAATAGGGTCAGCCGCCAGAGTCCTGCACTCTGTGCCGGAACCCGGGATTGAACCGGGGGCCTTTAGATCTTCAGTCTAACGCTCTCCCAACTGAGCTATTCCGGCCGACGAGCAAACCTGTCGTTTCAAACGAACTGTATATAGAGCCAGCCAATTGTCTTGTGTCCAAATGAAGGCTGTGTTTTCATTTGAAATTGCTTTGCAGACCACTGAACGTATATTCTTGTGCTGACCAGTCATTCGTCAGACAGGACAAGTCAAAAGTGACAGGGAAGTTTCAACTACATTTCCATGAACGTCTAGAATCTCCACTGAAAAGGGGCTCATGAATATATTCTCATGTAAAATAGTTTGCATATGCTCCGGCAGGTGGAGGACTTTTGACAAGTGGTCAGAGATGAATAAATCCCTAGACTGACTACCCAAAAAATAGGGTCAGCCGCCAGAGTCCTGCACTCTGTGCCGGAACCCGGGATTGAACCGGGGGCCTTTAGATCTTCAGTCTAACGCTCTCCCAACTGAGCTATTCCGGCCGACGAGCAAACCTGTCGTTTCAAACGAACTGTATATAGAGCCAGCCAATTGTCTTGTGTCCAAATGAAGGCTGTGTTTTCATTTGAAATTGCTTTGCAGACCACTGAACGTATATTCTTGTGCTGACCAGTCATTCGTCAGACAGGACAAGTCAAAAGTGACAGGGAAGTTTCAACTACATTTCCATGAACGTCTAGAATCTCTACTGAAAAGGGGCTCATGAATATATTCTCATGTAAAATAGTTTGCATATGCTCCGGCAGGTGGATGACTTTTGACAAGTGGTCAGAGATGAATAAATCCCTAGACTGACTACCCAAAAAATAGGGTCAGCCGCCAGAGTCCTGCACTCTGTGCCGGAACCCGGGATTGAACCGGGGGCCTTTAGATCTTCAGTCTAACGCTCTCCCAACTGAGCTATTCCGGCCGACGAGCAAACCTGTCGTTTCAAACGAACTGTATATAGAGCCAGCCAATTGTCTTGTGTCCAAATGAAGGCTGTGTTTTCATTTGAAATTGCTTTGCAGACCACTGAACGTATATTCTTGTGCTGACCAGTCATTCGTCAGACAGGACAAGTCAAAAGTGACAGGGAAGTTTCAACTACATTTCCATGAACGTCTAGAATCTCCACTGAAAAGGGGCTCATGAATATATTCTCATGTAAAATAGTTTGCATATGCTCCGGCAGGTGGATGACTTTTGACAAGTGGTCAGAGATGAATAAATCCCTAGACTGACTACCCAAAAAATAGGGTCAGCCGCCAGAGTCCTGCACTCTGTGCCGGAACCCGGGATTGAACCGGGGGCCTTTAGATCTTCAGTCTAACGCTCTCCCAACTGAGCTATTCCGGCCGACGAGCAAACCTGTCGTTTCAAACGAACTGTATATAGAGCCAGCCAATTGTCTTGTGTCCAAATGAAGGCTGTGTTTTCATTTGAAATTGCTTTGCAGACCACTGAACGTATATTCTTGTGCTGACCAGTCATTCGTCAGACAGGACAAGTCAAAAGTGACAGGGAAGTTTCAACTACATTTCCATGAACGTCTAGAATCTCCACTGAAAAGGGGCTCATGAATATATTCTCATGTAAAATAGTTTGCATATGCTCCGGCAGGTGGATGACTTTTGACAAGTGGTCAGAGATGAATAAATCCCTAGACTGACTACCCAAAAAATAGGGTCAGCCGCCAGAGTCCTGCACTCTGTGCCGGAACCCGGGATTGAACCGGGGGCCTTTAGATCTTCAGTCTAACGCTCTCCCAACTGAGTTATTCCGGCCGACGAGCAAACCTGTCGTTTCAAACGAACTGTATATAGAGCCAGCCAATTGTCTTGTGTCCAAATGAAGGCTGTGTTTTCATTTGAAATTGCTTTGCAGACCACTGAACGTATATTCTTGTGCTGACCAGTCATTCGTCAGACAGGACAAGTCAAAAGTGACAGGGAAGTTTCAACTACATTTCCATGAACGTCTAGAATCTCCACTGAAAAGGGGCTCATGAATATATTCTCATGTAAAATAGTTTGCATATGCTCCGGCAGGTGGAGGACTTTTGACAAGTGGTCAGAGATGAATAAATCCCTAGACTGACTACCCAAAAAATAGGGTCAGCCGCCACAGTCCTGCACTCTGTGCCGGAACCCGGGATTGAACCGGGGGTCTTTAGATCTTCAGTCTAACGCTCTCCCAACTGAGCTATTCCGGCCGACGAGCAAACCTGTCGTTTCAAACGAACTGTATATAGAGCCAGCCAATTGTCTTGTGTCCAAATGAAGGCTGTGTTTTCATTTGAAATTGCTTTGCAGACCACTGAACGTATATTCTTGTGCTGACCAGTCATTCGTCAGACAGGACAAGTCAAAAGTGACAGGGAAGTTTCAACTACATTTCCATGAACGTCTAGAATCTCCACTGAAAAGGGGCTCATGAATATATTCTCATGTAAAATAGTTTGCATATGCTCCGGCAGGTGGATGACTTTTGACAAGTGGTCAGAGATGAATAAATCCCTAGACTGACTACCCAAAAAATAGGGTCAGCCGCCACAGTCCTGCACTCTGTGCCGGAACCCGGGATTGAACCGGGGGCCTTTAGATCTTCAGTCTAACGCTCTCCCAACTGAGCTATTCCGGCCGACGAGCAAACCTGTCGTTTCAAACGAACTGTATATAGAGCCAGCCAATTGTCTTGTGTCCAAATGAAGGCTGTGTTTTCATTTGAAATTGCTTTGCAGACCACTGAACGTATATTCTTGTGCTGACCAGTCATTCGTCAGACAGGACAAGTCAAAAGTGACAGGGAAGTTTCAACTACATTTCCATGAACGTCTAGAATCTCTACTGAAAAGGGGCTCATGAATATATTCTCATGTAAAATAGTTTGCATATGCTCCGGCAGGTGGAGGACTTTTGACAAGTGGTCAGAGATGAATAAATCCCTAGACTGACTACCCAAAAAATAGGGTCAGCCGCCAGAGTCCTGCACTCTGTGCCGGAACACGGGATTGAACCGGGGGCCTTTAGATCTTCAGTCTAACGCTCTCCCAACTGAGCTATTCCGGCCGACGAGCAAACCTGTCGTTTCAAACGAACTGTATATAGAGCCAGCCAATTGTCTTGTGTCCAAATGAAGGCTGTGTTTTCATTTGAAATTGCTTTGCAGACCACTGAACGTATATTCTTGTGCTGACCAGTCATTCGTCAGACAGGACAAGTCAAAAGTGACAGGGAAGTTTCAACTACATTTCCATGAACGTCTAGAATCTCCACTGAAAAGGGGCTCATGAATATATTCTCATGTAAAATAGTTTGCATATGCTCCGGCAGGTGGAGGACTTTTGACAAGTGGTCAGAGATGAATAAATCCCTAGACTGACTACCCAAAAAATAGGGTCAGCCGCCAGAGTCCTGCACTCTGTGCCGGAACCCGGGATTGAACCGGGGGCCTTTAGATCTTCAGTCTAACGCTCTCCCAACTGAGCTATTCCGGCCGACGAGCAAACCTGTCGTTTCAAACGAACTGTATATAGAGCCAGCCAATTGTCTTGTGTCCAAATGAAGGCTGTGTTTTCATTTGAAATTGCTTTGCAGACCACTGAACGTATATTCTTGTGCTGACCAGTCATTCGTCAGACAGGACAAGTCAAAAGTGACAGGGAAGTTTCAACTACATTTCCATGAACGTCTAGAATCTCCACTGAAAAGGGGCTCATGAATATATTCTCATGTAAAATAGTTTGCATATGCTCCGGCAGGTGGATGACTTTTGACAAGTGGTCAGAGATGAATAAATCCCTAGACTGACTACCCAAAAAATAGGGTCAGCCGCCACAGTCCTGCACTCTGTGCCGGAACCCGGGATTGAACCGGGGGCCTTTAGATCTTCAGTCTAACGCTCTCCCAACTGAGCTATTCCGGCCGACGAGCAAACCTGTCGTTTCAAACGAACTGTATATAGAGCCAGCCAATTGTCTTGTGTCCAAATGAAGGCTGTGTTTTCATTTGAAATTGCTTTGCAGACCACTGAACGTATATTCTTGTGCTGACCAGTCATTCGTCAGACAGGACAAGTCAAAAGTGACAGGGAAGTTTCAACTACATTTCCATGAACGTCTAGAATCTCTACTGAAAAGGGGCTCATGAATATATTCTCATGTAAAATAGTTTGCATATGCTCCGGCAGGTGGATGACTTTTGACAAGTGGTCAGAGATGAATAAATCCCTAGACTGACTACCCAAAAAATAGGGTCAGCCGCCAGAGTCCTGCACTCTGTGCCGGAACACGGGATTGAACCGGGGGCCTTTAGATCTTCAGTCTAACGCTCTCCCAACTGAGCTATTCCGGCCGACGAGCAAACCTGTCGTTTCAAACGAACTGTATATAGAGCCAGCCAATTGTCTTGTGTCCAAATGAAGGCTGTGTTTTCATTTGAAATTGCTTTGCAGACCACTGAACGTATATTCTTGTGCTGACCAGTCATTCGTCAGACAGGACAAGTCAAAAGTGACAGGGAAGTTTCAACTACATTTCCATGAACGTCTAGAATCTCTACTGAAAAGGGGCTCATGAATATATTCTCATGTAAAATAGTTTGCATATGCTCCGGCAGGTGGAGGACTTTTGACAAGTGGTCAGAGATGAATAAATCCCTAGACTGACTACCCAAAAAATAGGGTCAGCCGCCAGAGTCCTGCACTCTGTGCCGGAACCCGGGATTGAACCGGGGGCCTTTAGATCTTCAGTCTAACGCTCTCCCAACTGAGCTATTCCGGCCGACGAGCAAACCTGTCGTTTCAAACGAACTGTATATAGAGCCAGCCAATTGTCTTGTGTCCAAATGAAGGCTGTGTTTTCATTTGAAATTGCTTTGCAGACCACTGAACGTATATTCTTGTGCTGACCAGTCATTCGTCAGACAGGACAAGTCAAAAGTGACAGGGAAGTTTCAACTACATTTCCATGAACGTCTAGAATCTCCACTGAAAAGGGGCTCATGAATATATTCTCATGTAAAATAGTTTGCATATGCTCCGGCAGGTGGATGACTTTTGACAAGTGGTCAGAGATGAATAAATCCCTAGACTGACTACCCAAAAAATAGGGTCAGCCGCCAGAGTCCTGCACTCTGTGCCGGAACCCGGGATTGAACCGGGGGCCTTTAGATCTTCAGTCTAACGCTCTCCCAACTGAGTTATTCCGGCCGACGAGCAAACCTGTCGTTTCAAACGAACTGTATATAGAGCCAGCCAATTGTCTTGTGTCCAAATGAAGGCTGTGTTTTCATTTGAAATTGCTTTGCAGACCACTGAACGTATATTCTTGTGCTGACCAGTCATTCGTCAGACAGGACAAGTCAAAAGTGACAGGGAAGTTTCAACTACATTTCCATGAACGTCTAGAATCTCCACTGAAAAGGGGCTCATGAATATATTCTCATGTAAAATAGTTTGCATATGCTCCGGCAGGTGGAGGACTTTTGACAAGTGGTCAGAGATGAATAAATCCCTAGACTGACTACCCAAAAAATAGGGTCAGCCGCCACAGTCCTGCACTCTGTGCCGGAACCCGGGATTGAACCGGGGGTCTTTAGATCTTCAGTCTAACGCTCTCCCAACTGAGCTATTCCGGCCGACGAGCAAACCTGTCGTTTCAAACGAACTGTATATAGAGCCAGCCAATTGTCTTGTGTCCAAATGAAGGCTGTGTTTTCATTTGAAATTGCTTTGCAGACCACTGAACGTATATTCTTGTGCTGACCAGTCATTCGTCAGACAGGACAAGTCAAAAGTGACAGGGAAGTTTCAACTACATTTCCATGAACGTCTAGAATCTCCACTGAAAAGGGGCTCATGAATATATTCTCATGTAAAATAGTTTGCATATGCTCCGGCAGGTGGATGACTTTTGACAAGTGGTCAGAGATGAATAAATCCCTAGACTGACTACCCAAAAAATAGGGTCAGCCGCCACAGTCCTGCACTCTGTGCCGGAACCCGGGATTGAACCGGGGGCCTTTAGATCTTCAGTCTAACGCTCTCCCAACTGAGCTATTCCGGCCGACGAGCAAACCTGTCGTTTCAAACGAACTGTATATAGAGCCAGCCAATTGTCTTGTGTCCAAATGAAGGCTGTGTTTTCATTTGAAATTGCTTTGCAGACCACTGAACGTATATTCTTGTGCTGACCAGTCATTCGTCAGACAGGACAAGTCAAAAGTGACAGGGAAGTTTCAACTACATTTCCATGAACGTCTAGAATCTCTACTGAAAAGGGGCTCATGAATATATTCTCATGTAAAATAGTTTGCATATGCTCCGGCAGGTGGAGGACTTTTGACAAGTGGTCAGAGATGAATAAATCCCTAGACTGACTACCCAAAAAATAGGGTCAGCCGCCAGAGTCCTGCACTCTGTGCCGGAACACGGGATTGAACCGGGGGCCTTTAGATCTTCAGTCTAACGCTCTCCCAACTGAGCTATTCCGGCCGACGAGCAAACCTGTCGTTTCAAACGAACTGTATATAGAGCCAGCCAATTGTCTTGTGTCCAAATGAAGGCTGTGTTTTCATTTGAAATTGCTTTGCAGACCACTGAACGTATATTCTTGTGCTGACCAGTCATTCGTCAGACAGGACAAGTCAAAAGTGACAGGGAAGTTTCAACTACATTTCCATGAACGTCTAGAATCTCCACTGAAAAGGGGCTCATGAATATATTCTCATGTAAAATAGTTTGCATATGCTCCGGCAGGTGGAGGACTTTTGACAAGTGGTCAGAGATGAATAAATCCCTAGACTGACTACCCAAAAAATAGGGTCAGCCGCCAGAGTCCTGCACTCTGTGCCGGAACCCGGGATTGAACCGGGGGCCTTTAGATCTTCAGTCTAACGCTCTCCCAACTGAGCTATTCCGGCCGACGAGCAAACCTGTCGTTTCAAACGAACTGTATATAGAGCCAGCCAATTGTCTTGTGTCCAAATGAAGGCTGTGTTTTCATTTGAAATTGCTTTGCAGACCACTGAACGTATATTCTTGTGCTGACCAGTCATTCGTCAGACAGGACAAGTCAAAAGTGACAGGGAAGTTTCAACTACATTTCCATGAACGTCTAGAATCTCCACTGAAAAGGGGCTCATGAATATATTCTCATGTAAAATAGTTTGCATATGCTCCGGCAGGTGGATGACTTTTGACAAGTGGTCAGAGATGAATAAATCCCTAGACTGACTACCCAAAAAATAGGGTCAGCCGCCACAGTCCTGCACTCTGTGCCGGAACCCGGGATTGAACCGGGGGCCTTTAGATCTTCAGTCTAACGCTCTCCCAACTGAGCTATTCCGGCCGACGAGCAAACCTGTCGTTTCAAACGAACTGTATATAGAGCCAGCCAATTGTCTTGTGTCCAAATGAAGGCTGTGTTTTCATTTGAAATTGCTTTGCAGACCACTGAACGTATATTCTTGTGCTGACCAGTCATTCGTCAGACAGGACAAGTCAAAAGTGACAGGGAAGTTTCAACTACATTTCCATGAACGTCTAGAATCTCTACTGAAAAGGGGCTCATGAATATATTCTCATGTAAAATAGTTTGCATATGCTCCGGCAGGTGGATGACTTTTGACAAGTGGTCAGAGATGAATAAATCCCTAGACTGACTACCCAAAAAATAGGGTCAGCCGCCAGAGTCCTGCACTCTGTGCCGGAACACGGGATTGAACCGGGGGCCTTTAGATCTTCAGTCTAACGCTCTCCCAACTGAGCTATTCCGGCCGACGAGCAAACCTGTCGTTTCAAACGAACTGTATATAGAGCCAGCCAATTGTCTTGTGTCCAAATGAAGGCTGTGTTTTCATTTGAAATTGCTTTGCAGACCACTGAACGTATATTCTTGTGCTGACCAGTCATTCGTCAGACAGGACAAGTCAAAAGTGACAGGGAAGTTTCAACTACATTTCCATGAACGTCTAGAATCTCTACTGAAAAGGGGCTCATGAATATATTCTCATGTAAAATAGTTTGCATATGCTCCGGCAGGTGGAGGACTTTTGACAAGTGGTCAGAGATGAATAAATCCCTAGACTGACTACCCAAAAAATAGGGTCAGCCGCCAGAGTCCTGCACTCTGTGCCGGAACCCGGGATTGAACCGGGGGCCTTTAGATCTTCAGTCTAACGCTCTCCCAACTGAGCTATTCCGGCCGACGAGCAAACCTGTCGTTTCAAACGAACTGTATATAGAGCCAGCCAATTGTCTTGTGTCCAAATGAAGGCTGTGTTTTCATTTGAAATTGCTTTGCAGACCACTGAACGTATATTCTTGTGCTGACCAGTCATTCGTCAGACAGGACAAGTCAAAAGTGACAGGGAAGTTTCAACTACATTTCCATGAACGTCTAGAATTTCCACTGAAAAGGGGCTCATGAATATATTCTCATGTAAAATAGTTTGCATATGCTCCGGCAGGTGGATGACTTTTGACAAGTGGTCAGAGATGAATAAATCCCTAGACTGACTACCCAAAAATAGGGTCAGCCGCCAGAGTCCTGCACTCTGTGCCGGAACCCGGGATTGAACCGGGGGCCTTTAGATCTTCAGTCTAACGCTCTCCCAACTGAGCTATTCCGGCCGACGAGCAAACCTGTCGTTTCAAACGAACTGTATATAGAGCCAGCCAATTGTCTTGTGTCCAAATGAAGGCTGTGTTTTCATTTGAAATTGCTTTGCAGACCACTGAACGTATATTCTTGTGCTGACCAGTCATTCGTCAGACAGGACAAGTCAAAAGTGACAGGGAAGTTTCAACTACATTTCCATGAACGTCTAGAATCTCTACTGAAAAGGGGCTCATGAATATATTCTCATGTAAAATAGTTTGCATATGCTCCGGCAGGTGGATGACTTTTGACAAGTGGTCAGAGATGAATAAATCCCTAGACTGACTACCCAAAAAATAGGGTCAGCCGCCAGAGTCCTGCACTCTGTGCCGGAACCCGGGATTGAACCGGGGGCCTTTAGATCTTCAGTCTAACGCTCTCCCAACTGAGCTATTCCGGCCGACGAGCAAACCTGTCGTTTCAAACGAACTGTATATAGAGCCAACCAATTGTCTTGTGTCCAAATGAAGGCTGTGTTTTCATTTGAAATTGCTTTGCAGACCACTGAACGTATATTCTTGTGCTGACCAGTCATTCGTCAGACAGGACAAGTCAAAAGTGACAGGGAAGTTTCAACTACATTTCCATGAACGTCTAGAATCTCCACTGAAAAGGGGCTCATGAATATATTCTCATGTAAAATAGTTTGCATATGCTCCGGCAGGTGGATGACTTTTGACAAGTGGTCAGAGATGAATAAATCCCTAGACTGACTACCCAAAAAATAGGGTCAGCCGCCAGAGTCCTGCACTCTCTGCCGGAACCCGGGATTGAACCGGGGGCCTTTAGATCTTCAGTCTAACGCTCTCCCAACTGAGCTATTCCGGCCGACGAGCAAACCTGTCGTTTCAAACGAACTGTATATAGAGCCAGCCAATTGTCTTGTGTCCAAATGAAGGCTGTGTTTTCATTTGAAATTGCTTTGCAGACCACTGAACGTATATTCTTGTGCTGACCAGTCATTCGTCAGACAGGACAAGTCAAAAGTGACAGGGAAGTTTCAACTACATTTCCATGAACGTCTAGAATCTCCACTGAAAAGGGGCTCATGAATATATTCTCATGTAAAATAGTTTGCATATGCTCCGGCAGGTGGAGGACTTTTGACAAGTGGTCAGAGATGAATAAATCCCTAGACTGACTACCCAAAAAATAGGGTCAGCCGCCAGAGTCCTGCACTCTGTGCCGGAACCCGGGATTGAACCGGGGGCCTTTAGATCTTCAGTCTAACGCTCTCCCAACTGAGTTATTCCGGCCGACGAGCAAACCTGTCGTTTCAAACGAACTGTATATAGAGCCAGCCAATTGTCTTGTGTCCAAATGAAGACTGTGTTTTCATTTGAAATTGCTTTGCAGACCACTGAACGTATATTCTTGTGCTGACCAGTCATTCGTCAGACAGGACAAGTCAAAAGTGACAGGGAAGTTTCAACTACATTTCCATGAACGTCTAGAATCTCCACTGAAAAGGGGCTCATGAATATATTCTCATGTAAAATAGTTTGCATATGCTCCGGCAGGTGGAGGACTTTTGACAAGTGGTCAGAGATGAATAAATCCCTAGACTGACTACCCAAAAAATAGGGTCAGCCGCCAGAGTCCTGCACTCTGTGCCGGAACCCGGGATTGAACCGGGGGCCTTTAGATCTTCAGTCTAACGCTCTCCCAACTGAGTTATTCCGGCCGACGAGCAAACCTGTCGTTTCAAACGAACTGTATATAGAGCCAGCCAATTGTCTTGTGTCCAAATGAAGACTGTGTTTTCATTTGAAATTGCTTTGCAGACCACTGAACGTATATTCTTGTGCTGACCAGTCATTCGTCAGACAGGACAAGTCAAAAGTGACAGGGAAGTTTCAACTACATTTCCATGAACGTCTAGAATCTCCACTGAAAAGGGGCTCATGAATATATTCTCATGTAAAATAGTTTGCATATGCTCCGGCAGGTGGATGACTTTTGACAAGTGGTCAGAGATGAATAAATCCCTAGACTGACTACCCAAAAAATAGGGTCAGCCGCCAGAGTCCTGCACTCTGTGCCGGAACCCGGGATTGAACCGGGGGCCTTTAGATCTTCAGTCTAACGCTCTCCCAACTGAGCTATTCCGGCCGACGAGCAAACCTGTCGTTTCAAACGAACTGTATATAGAGCCAGCCAATTGTCTTGTGTCCAAATGAAGGCTGTGTTTTCATTTGAAATTGCTTTGCAGACCACTGAACGTATATTCTTGTGCTGACCAGTCATTCGTCAGACAGGACAAGTCAAAAGTGACAGGGAAGTTTCAACTACATTTCCATGAACGTCTAGAATCTCCACTGAAAAGGGGCTCATGAATATATTCTCATGTAAAATAGTTTGCATATGCTCCGGCAGGTGGATGACTTTTGACAAGTGGTCAGAGATGAATAAATCCCTAGACTGACTACCCAAAAAATAGGGTCAGCCGCCAGAGTCCTGCACTCTGTGCCGGAACCCGGGATTGAACCGGGGGCCTTTAGATCTTCAGTCTAACGCTCTCCCAACTGAGCTATTCCGGCCGACGAGCAAACCTGTCGTTTCAAACGAACTGTATATAGAGCCAGCCAATTGTCTTGTGTCCAAATGAAGGCTGTGTTTTCATTTGAAATTGCTTTGCAGACCACTGAACGTATATTCTTGTGCTGACCAGTCATTCGTCAGACAGGACAAGTCAAAAGTGACAGGGAAGTTTCAACTACATTTCCATGAACGTCTAGAATCTCCACTGAAAAGGGGCTCATGAATATATTCTCATGTAAAATAGTTTGCATATGCTCCGGCAGGTGGATGACTTTTGACAAGTGGTCAGAGATGAATAAATCCCTAGACTGACTACCCAAAAAATAGGGTCAGCCGCCAGAGTCCTGCACTCTGTGCCGGAACCCGGGATTGAACCGGGGGCCTTTAGATCTTCAGTCTAACGCTCTCCCAACTGAGCTATTCCGGCCGACGAGCAAACCTGTCGTTTCAAACGAACTGTATATAGAGCCAGCCAATTGTCTTGTGTCCAAATGAAGGCTGTGTTTTCATTTGAAATTGCTTTGCAGACCACTGAACGTATATTCTTGTGCTGACCAGTCATTCGTCAGACAGGACAAGTCAAAAGTGACAGGGAAGTTTCAACTACATTTCCATGAACGTCTAGAATCTCCACTGAAAAGGGGCTCATGAATATATTCTCATGTAAAATAGTTTGCATATGCTCCGGCAGGTGGATGACTTTTGACAAGTGGTCAGAGATGAATAAATCCCTAGACTGACTACCCAAAATATAGGGTCAGCCGCCAGAGTCCTGCACTCTGTGCCGGAACCCGGGATTGAACCGGGGGCCTTTAGATCTTCAGTCTAACGCTCTCCCAACTGAGCTATTCCGGCCGACGAGCAAACCTGTCGTTTCAAACGAACTGTATATAGAGCCAGCCAATTGTCTTGTGTCCAAATGAAGGCTGTGTTTTCATTTGAAATTGCTTTGCAGACCACTGAACGTATATTCTTGTGCTGACCAGTCATTCGTCAGACAGGACAAGTCAAAAGTGACAGGGAAGTTTCAACTACATTTCCATGAACGTCTAGAATCTCCACTGAAAAGGGGCTCATGAATATTATTCTCATGTAAAATAGTTTGCATATGCTCCGGCAGGTGGATGACTTTTGACAAGTGGTCAGAGATGAATAAATCCCTAGACTGACTACCCAAAAAATAGGGTCAGCCGCCAGAGTCCTGCACTCTGTGCCGGAACCCGGGATTGAACCGGGGGCCTTTAGATCTTCAGTCTAACGCTCTCCCAACTGAGCTATTCCGGCCGACGAGCAAACCTGTCGTTTCAAACGAACTGTATATAGAGCCAGCCAATTGTCTTGTGTCCAAATGAAGGCTGTGTTTTCATTTGAAATTGCTTTGCAGACCACTGAACGTATATTCTTGTGCTGACCAGTCATTCGTCAGACAGGACAAGTCAAAAGTGACAGGGAAGTTTCAACTACATTTCCATGAACGTCTAGAATCTCCACTGAAAAGGGGCTCATGAATATATTCTCATGTAAAATAGTTTGCATATGCTCCGGCAGGTGGATGACTTTTGACAAGTGGTCAGAGATGAATAAATCCCTAGACTGACTACCCAAAAAATAGGGTCAGCCGCCAGAGTCCTGCACTCTGTGCCGGAACCCGGGATTGAACCGGGGGCCTTTAGATCTTCAGTCTAACGCTCTCCCAACTGAGCTATTCCGGCCGACGAGCAAACCTGTCGTTTCAAACGAACTGTATATAGAGCCAGCCAATTGTCTTGTGTCCAAATGAAGGCTGTGTTTTCATTTGAAATTGCTTTGCAGACCACTGAACGTATATTCTTGTGCTGACCAGTCATTCGTCAGACAGGACAAGTCAAAAGTGACAGGGAAGTTTCAACTACATTTCCATGAACGTCTAGAATCTCCACTGAAAAGGGGCTCATGAATATATTCTCATGTAAAATAGTTTGCATATGCTCCGGCAGGTGGATGACTTTTGACAAGTGGTCAGAGATGAATAAATCCCTAGACTGACTACCCAAAAAATAGGGTCAGCCGCCAGAGTCCTGCACTCTGTGCCGGAACCCGGGATTGAACCGGGGGCCTTTAGATCTTCAGTCTAACGCTCTCCCAACTGAGCTATTCCGGCCGACGAGCAAACCTGTCGTTTCAAACGAACTGTATATAGAGCCAGCCAATTGTCTTGTGTCCAAATGAAGGCTGTGTTTTCATTTGAAATTGCTTTGCAGACCACTGAACGTATATTCTTGTGCTGACCAGTCATTCGTCAGACAGGACAAGTCAAAAGTGACAGGGAAGTTTCAACTACATTTCCATGAACGTCTAGAATCTCCACTGAAAAGGGGCTCATGAATATATTCTCATGTAAAATAGTTTGCATATGCTCCGGCAGGTGGATGACTTTTGACAAGTGGTCAGAGATGAATAAATCCCTAGACTGACTACCCAAAAAATAGGGTCAGCCGCCAGAGTCCTGCACTCTGTGCCGGAACCCGGGATTGAACCGGGGGCCTTTAGATCTTCAGTCTAACGCTCTCCCAACTGAGCTATTCCGGCCGACGAGCAAACCTGTCGTTTCAAACGAACTGTATATAGAGCCAGCCAATTGTCTTGTGTCCAAATGAAGGCTGTGTTTTCATTTGAAATTGCTTTGCAGACCACTGAACGTATGTTCTTGTGCTGACCAGTCATTCGTCAGACAGGACAAGTCAAAAGTGACAGGGAAGTTTCAACTACATTTCCATGAACGTCTAGAATCTCCACTGAAAAGGGGCTCATGAATATATTCTCATGTAAAATAGTTTGCATATGCTCCGGCGGGTGGATGACTTTTGACAAGTGGTCAGAGATGAATAAATCCCTAGACTGACTACCCAAAAAATAGGGTCAGCCGCCAGAGTCCTGCACTCTGTGCCGGAACCCGGGATTGAACCGGGGGCCTTTAGATCTTCAGTCTAACGCTCTCCCAACTGAGCTATTCCGGCCGACGAGCAAACCTGTCGTTTCAAACGAACTGTATATAGAGCCAGCCAATTGTCTTGTGTCCAAATGAAGGCTGTGTTTTCATTTGAAATTGCTTTGCAGACCACTGAACGTATATTCTTGTGCTGACCAGTCATTCGTCAGACAGGACAAGTCAAAAGTGACAGGGAAGTTTCAACTACATTTCCATGAACGTCTAGAATCTCCACTGAAAAGGGGCTCATGAATATATTCTCATGTAAAATAGTTTGCATATGCTCCGGCAGGTGGATGACTTTTGACAAGTGGTCAGAGATGAATAAATCCCTAGACTGACTACCCAAAAAATAGGGTCAGCCGCCAGAGTCCTGCACTCTGTGCCGGAACCCGGGATTGAACCGGGGGCCTTTAGATCTTCAGTCTAACGCTCTCCCAACTGAGCTATTCCGGCCGACGAGCAAACCTGTCGTTTCAAACGAACTGTATATAGAGCCAGCCAATTGTCTTGTGTCCAAATGAAGGCTGTGTTTTCATTTGAAATTGCTTTGCAGACCACTGAACGTATATTCTTGTGCTGACCAGTCATTCGTCAGACAGGACAAGTCAAAAGTGACAGGGAAGTTTCAACTACATTTCCATGAACGTCTAGAATCTCCACTGAAAAGGGGCTCATGAATATATTCTCATGTAAAATAGTTTGCATATGCTCCGGCAGGTGGATGACTTTTGACAAGTAATCAGAGATGAATAAATCCCTAGACTGACTACCCAAAAAATAGGGTCAGCCGCCAGAGTCCTGCACTCTGTGCCGGAACACGGGATTGAACCGGGGGCCTTTAGATCTTCAGTCTAACGCTCTCCCAACTGAGCTATTCCGGCCGACGAGCAAACCTGTCGTTTCAAACGAACTGTATATAGAGCCAGCCAATTGTCTTGTGTCCAAATGAAGGCTGTGTTTTCATTTGAAATTGCTTTGCAGACCACTGAACGTATATTCTTGTGCTGACCAGTCATTCGTCAGACAGGACAAGTCAAAAGTGACAGGGAAGTTTCAACTACATTTCCATGAACGTCTAGAATCTCCACTGAAAAGGGGCTCATGAATATATTCTCATGTAAAATAGTTTGCATATGCTCCGGCAGGTGGATGACTTTTGACAAGTGGTCAGAGATGAATAAATCCCTAGACTGACTACCCAAAAAATAGGGTCAGCCGCCAGAGTCCTGCACTCTGTGCCGGAACCCGGGATTGAACCGGGGGCCTTTAGATCTTCAGTCTAACGCTCTCCCAACTGAGCTATTCCGGCCGACGAGCAAACCTGTCGTTTCAAACGAACTGTATATAGAGCCAGCCAATTGTCTTGTGTCCAAATGAAGGCTGTGTTTTCATTTGAAATTGCTTTGCAGACCACTGAACGTATATTCTTGTGCTGACCAGTCATTCGTCAGACAGGACAAGTCAAAAGTGACAGGGAAGTTTCAACTACATTTCCATGAACGTCTAGAATCTCTACTGAAAAGGGGCTCATGAATATATTCTCATGTAAAATAGTTTGCATATGCTCCGGCAGGTGGATGACTTTTGACAAGTGGTCAGAGATGAATAAATCCCTAGACTGACTACCCAAAAAATAGGGTCAGCCGCCAGAGTCCTGCACTCTGTGCCGGAACCCGGGATTGAACCGGGGGCCTTTAGATCTTCAGTCTAACGCTCTCCCAACTGAGCTATTCCGGCCGACGAGCAAACCTGTCGTTTCAAACGAACTGTATATAGAGCCAGCCAATTGTCTTGTGTCCAAATGAAGGCTGTGTTTTCATTTGAAATTGCTTTGCAGACCACTGAACGTATATTCTTGTGCTGACCAGTCATTCGTCAGACAGGACAAGTCAAAAGTGACAGGGAAGTTTCAACTACATTTCCATGAACGTCTAGAATCTCCACTGAAAAGGGGCTCATGAATATATTCTCATGTAAAATAGTTTGCATATGCTCCGGCAGGTGGATGACTTTTGACAAGTGGTCAGAGATGAATAAATCCCTAGACTGACTACCCAAAAAATAGGGTCAACCGCCAGAGTCCTGCACTCTGTGCCGGAACCCGGGATTGAACCGGGGGCCTTTAGATCTTCAGTCTAACGCTCTCCCAACTGAGCTATTCCGGCCGACGAGCAAACCTGTCGTTTCAAACGAACTGTATATAGAGCCAGCCAATTGTCTTGTGTCCAAATGAAGGCTGTGTTTTCATTTGAAATTGCTTTGCAGACCACTGAACGTATATTCTTGTGCTGACCAGTCATTCGTCAGACAGGACAAGTCAAAAGTGACAGGGAAGTTTCAACTACATTTCCATGAACGTCTAGAATCTCTACTGAAAAGGGGCTCATGAATATATTCTCATGTAAAATAGTTTGCATATGCTCCGGCAGGTGGAGGACTTTTGACAAGTGGTCAGAGATGAATAAATCCCTAGACTGACTACCCAAAAAATAGGGTCAGCCGCCAGAGTCCTGCACTCTGTGCCGGAACCCGGGATTGAACCGGGGGCCTTTAGATCTTCAGTCTAACGCTCTCCCAACTGAGCTATTCCGGCCGACGAGCAAACCTGTCGTTTCAAACGAACTGTATATAGAGCCAGCCAATTGTCTTGTGTCCAAATGAAGGCTGTGTTTTCATTTGAAATTGCTTTGCAGACCACTGAACGTATATTCTTGTGCTGACCAGTCATTCGTCAGACAGGACAAGTCAAAAGTGACAGGGAAGTTTCAACTACATTTCCATGAACGTCTAGAATCTCCACTGAAAAGGGGCTCATGAATATATTCTCATGTAAAATAGTTTGCATATGCTCCGGCAGGTGGATGACTTTTGACAAGTGGTCAGAGATGAATAAATCCCTAGACTGACTACCCAAAAAATAGGGTCAACCGCCAGAGTCCTGCACTCTGTGCCGGAACCCGGGATTGAACCGGGGGCCTTTAGATCTTCAGTCTAACGCTCTCCCAACTGAGCTATTCCGGCCGACGAGCAAACCTGTCGTTTCAAACGAACTGTATATAGAGCCAGCCAATTGTCTTGTGTCCAAATGAAGGCTGTGTTTTCATTTGAAATTGCTTTGCAGACCACTGAACGTATATTCTTGTGCTGACCAGTCATTCGTCAGACAGGACAAGTCAAAAGTGACAGGGAAGTTTCAACTACATTTCCATGAACGTCTAGAATCTCTACTGAAAAGGGGCTCATGAATATATTCTCATGTAAAATAGTTTGCATATGCTCCGGCAGGTGGATGACTTTTGACAAGTGGTCAGAGATGAATAAATCCCTAGACTGACTACCCAAAAAATAGGGTCAGCCGCCAGAGTCCTGCACTCTGTGCCGGAACCCGGGATTGAACCGGGGGCCTTTAGATCTTCAGTCTAACGCTCTCCCAACTGAGCTATTCCGGCCGACGAGCAAACCTGTCGTTTCAAACGAACTGTATATAGAGCCAGCCAATTGTCTTGTGTCCAAATGAAGGCTGTGTTTTCATTTGAAATTGCTTTGCAGACCACTGAACGTATATTCTTGTGCTGACCAGTCATTCGTCAGACAGGACAAGTCAAAAGTGACAGGGAAGTTTCAACTACATTTCCATGAACGTCTAGAATCTCCACTGAAAAGGGGCTCATGAATATATTCTCATGTAAAATAGTTTGCATATGCTCCGGCAGGTGGAGGACTTTTGACAAGTGGTCAGAGATGAATAAATCCCTAGACTGACTACCCAAAACATAGGGTCAGCCGCCAGAGTCCTGCACTCTGTGCCGGAACCCGGGATTGAACCGGGGGCCTTTAGATCTTCAGTCTAACGCTCTCCCAACTGAGCTATTCCGGCCGACGAGCAAACCTGTCGTTTCAAACGAACTGTATATAGAGCCAGCCAATTGTCTTGTGTCCAAATGAAGGCTCTGTTTTCATTTGAAATTGCTTTGCAGACCACTGAACGTATATTCTTGTGCTGACCAGTCATTCGTCAGACAGGACAAGTCAAAAGTGACAGGGAAGTTTCAACTACATTTCCATGAACGTCTAGAATCTCCACTGAAAAGGGGCTCATGAATATATTCTCATGTAAAATAGTTTGCATATGCTCCGGCAGGTGGAGGACTTTTGACAAGTGGTCAGAGATGAATAAATCCCTAGACTGACTACCCAAAACATAGGGTCAGCCGCCAGAGTCCTGCACTCTGTGCCGGAACCCGGGATTGAACCGGGGGCCTTTAGATCTTCAGTCTAACGCTCTCCCAACTGAGCTATTCCGGCCGACGAGCAAACCTGTCGTTTCAAACGAACTGTATATAGAGCCAGCCAATTGTCTTGTGTCCAAATGAAGGCTCTGTTTTCATTTGAAATTGCTTTGCAGACCACTGAACGTATATTCTTGTGCTGACCAGTCATTCGTCAGACAGGACAAGTCAAAAGTGACAGGGAAGTTTCAACTACATTTCCATGAACGTCTAGAATCTCCACTGAAAAGGGGCTCATGAATATATTCTCATGTAAAATAGTTTGCATATGCTCCGGCAGGTGGATGACTTTTGACAAGTGGTCAGAGATGAATAAATCCCTAGACTGACTACCCAAAAAATAGGGTCAGCCGCCAGAGTCCTGCACTCTGTGCCGGAACCCGGGATTGAACCGGGGGCCTTTAGATCTTCAGTCTAACGCTCTCCCAACTGAGCTATTCCGGCCGACGAGCAAACCTGTCGTTTCAAACGAACTGTATATAGAGCCAGCCAATTGTCTTGTGTCCAAATGAAGGCCGTGTTTTCATTTGAAATTGCTTTGCAGACCACTGAACGTATATTCTTGTGCTGACCAGTCATTCGTCAGACAGGACAAGTCAAAAGTGACAGGGAAGTTTCAACTACATTTCCATGAACGTCTAGAATCACCACTGAAAAGGGGCTCATGAATATATTCTCATGTAAAATAGTTTGCATATGCTCCGGCAGGTGGAGGACTTTTAACAAGTGGTCAGAGATGAATAAATCCCTAGACTGACTACCCAAAAAATAGGGTCAGCCGCCAGAGTCCTGCACTGTGTTCCGGAACCCGGGATTGAACCGGGGGCCTTTAGATCTTCAGTCTAACGCTCTCCCAACTGAGCTATTCCGGCCGACGAGCAAACCTGTCGTTTCAAACGAACTGTATATAGAGCCAGCCAATTGTCTTGTGTCCAAATGAAGGCTGTGTTTTCATTTGAAATTGCTTTGCAGACCACTGAACGTATATTCTTGTGCTGACCAGTCATTCGTCAGACAGGACAAGTCAAAAGTGACAGGGAAGTTTCAACTACATTTCCATGAACGTCTAGAATCTCCACTGAAAAGGGGCTCAAGAATATATTCTCATGTAAAATAGTTTGCATATGCTCCGGCAGGTGGATGACTTTTAACAAGTGGTCAGAGATGAATAAATCCCTAGACTGACTACCCAAAAAACAGGGTCAGCCGCCAGAGTCCTGCACTGTGTTCCGGAACCCGGGATTGAACCGGGGGCCTTTAGATCTTCAGTCTAACGCTCTCCCAACTGAGCTATTCCGGCCGACGAGCAAACCTGTCGTTTCAAACGAACTGTATATAGAGCCAGCCAATTGTCTTGTGTCCAAATGAAGGCTGTGTTTTCATTTGAAATTGCTTTGCAGACCACTGAACGTATATTCTTGTGCTGACCAGTCATTCGTCAGACAGGACAAGTCAAAAGTGACAGGGAAGTTTCAACTACATTTCCATGAACGTCTAGAATCTCCACTGAAAAGGGGCTCATGAATATATTCTCATGTAAAATAGTTTGCATATGCTCCGGCAGGTGGATGACTTTTGACAAGTGGTCAGAGATGAATAAATCCCTAGACTGACTACCCAAAAAATAGGGTCAGCCGCCAGAGTCCTGCACTCTGTGCCGGAACCCGGGATTGAACCGGGGGCCTTTAGATCTTCAGTCTAACGCTCTCCCAACTGAGCTATTCCGGCCGACGAGCAAACCTGTCGTTTCAAACGAACTGTATATAGAGCCAGCCAATTGTCTTGTGTCCAAATGAAGGCTGTGTTTTCATTTGAAATTGCTTTGCAGACCACTGAACGTATATTCTTGTGCTGACCAGTCATTCGTCAGACAGGACAAGTCAAAAGTGACAGGGAAGTTTCAACTACATTTCCATGAACGTCTAGAATCTCCACTGAAAAGGGGCTCATGAATATATTCTCATGTAAAATAGTTTGCATATGCTCCGGCAGGTGGATGACTTTTGACAAGTGGTCAGAGATGAATAAATCCCTAGACTGACTACCCAAAAAATAGGGTCAGCCGCCAGAGTCCTGCACTGTGTTCCGGAACCCGGGATTGAACCGGGGGCCTTTAGATCTTCAGTCTAACGCTCTCCCAACTGAGCTATTCCGGCCGACGAGCAAACCTGTCGTTTCAAACGAACTGTATATAGAGCCAGCCAATTGTCTTGTGTCCAAATGAAGGCTGTGTTTTCATTTGAAATTGCTTTGCAGACCACTGAACGTATATTCTTGTGCTGACCAGTCATTCGTCAGACAGGACAAGTCAAAAGTGACAGGGAAGTTTCAACTACATTTCCATGAACGTCTAGAATCTCCACTGAAAAGGGGCTCATGAATATATTCTCATGTAAAATAGTTTGCATATGCTCCGGCAGGTGGATGACTTTTGACAAGTGGTCAGAGATGAATAAATCCCTAGACTGACTACCCAAAAAATAGGGTCAGCCGCCAGAGTCCTGCACTGTGTTCCGGAACCCGGGATTGAACCGGGGGCCTTTAGATCTTCAGTCTAACGCTCTCCCAACTGAGCTATTCCGGCCGACGAGCAAACCTGTCGTTTCAAACGAACTGTATATAGAGCCAGCCAATTGTCTTGTGTCCAAATGAAGGCTGTGTTTTCATTTGAAATTGCTTTGCAGACCACTGAACGTATATTCTTGTGCTGACCAGTCATTCGTCAGACAGGACAAGTCAAAAGTGACAGGGAAGTTTCAACTACATTTCCATGAACGTCTAGAATCACCACTGAAAAGGGGCTCATGAATATATTCTCATGTAAAATAGTTTGCATATGCTCCGGCAGGTGGAGGACTTTTGACAAGTGGTCAGAGATGAATAAATCCCTAGACTGACTACCCAAAAAATAGGGTCAGCCGCCAGAGTCCTGCACTCTGTGCCGGAACCCGGGATTGAACCGGGGGCCTTTAGATCTTCAGTCTAACGCTCTCCCAACTGAGCTATTCCGGCCGACGAGCAAACCTGTCGTTTCAAACGAACTGTATATAGAGCCAGCCAATTGTCTTGTGTCCAAATGAAGGCTGTGTTTTCATTTGAAATTGCTTTGCAGACCACTGAACGTATATTCTTGTGCTGACCAGTCATTCGTCAGACAGGACAAGTCAAAAGTGACAGGGAAGTTTCAACTACATTTCCATGAACGTCTAGAATCTCCACTGAAAAGGGGCTCAAGAATATATTCTCATGTAAAATAGTTTGCATATGCTCCGGCAGGTGGATGACTTTTAACAAGTGGTCAGAGATGAATAAATCCCTAGACTGACTACCCAAAAAACAGGGTCAGCCGCCAGAGTCCTGCACTGTGTTCCGGAACCCGGGATTGAACCGGGGGCCTTTAGATCTTCAGTCTAACGCTCTCCCAACTGAGCTATTCCGGCCGACGAGCAAACCTGTCGTTTCAAACGAACTGTATATAGAGCCAGCCAATTGTCTTGTGTCCAAATGAAGGCTGTGTTTTCATTTGAAATTGCTTTGCAGACCACTGAACGTATATTCTTGTGCTGACCAGTCATTCGTCAGACAGGACAAGTCAAAAGTGACAGGGAAGTTTCAACTACATTTCCATGAACGTCTAGAATCTCCACTGAAAAGGGGCTCATGAATATATTCTCATGTAAAATAGTTTGCATATGCTCCGGCAGGTGGATGACTTTTGACAAGTGGTCAGAGATGAATAAATCCCTAGACTGACTACCCAAAAAATAGGGTCAGCCGCCAGAGTCCTGCACTCTGTGCCGGAACCCGGGATTGAACCGGGGGCCTTTAGATCTTCAGTCTAACGCTCTCCCAACTGAGCTATTCCGGCCGACGAGCAAACCTGTCGTTTCAAACGAACTGTATATAGAGCCAGCCAATTGTCTTGTGTCCAAATGAAGGCTGTGTTTTCATTTGAAATTGCTTTGCAGACCACTGAACGTATATTCTTGTGCTGACCAGTCATTCGTCAGACAGGACAAGTCAAAAGTGACAGGGAAGTTTCAACTACATTTCCATGAACGTCTAGAATCTCCACTGAAAAGGGGCTCATGAATATATTCTCATGTAAAATAGTTTGCATATGCTCCGGCAGGTGGATGACTTTTGACAAGTGGTCAGAGATGAATAAATCCCTAGACTGACTACCCAAAAAATAGGGTCAGCCGCCAGAGTCCTGCACTCTGTGCCGGAACCCGGGATTGAACCGGGGGCCTTTAGATCTTCAGTCTAACGCTCTCCCAACTGAGCTATTCCGGCCGACGAGCAAACCTGTCGTTTCAAACGAACTGTATATAGAGCCAGCCAATTGTCTTGTGTCCAAATGAAGGCTGTGTTTTCATTTGAAATTGCTTTGCAGACCACTGAACGTATATTCTTGTGCTGACCAGTCATTCGTCAGACAGGACAAGTCAAAAGTGACAGGGAAGTTTCAACTACATTTCCATGAACGTCTAGAATCTCCACTGAAAAGGGGCTCAAGAATATATTCTCATGTAAAATAGTTTGCATATGCTCCGGCAGGTGGATGACTTTTAACAAGTGGTCAGAGATGAATAAATCCCTAGACTGACTACCCAAAAAACAGGGTCAGCCGCCAGAGTCCTGCACTGTGTTCCGGAACCCGGGATTGAACCGGGGGCCTTTAGATCTTCAGTCTAACGCTCTCCCAACTGAGCTATTCCGGCCGACGAGCAAACCTGTCGTTTCAAACGAACTGTATATAGAGCCAGCCAATTGTCTTGTGTCCAAATGAAGGCTGTGTTTTCATTTGAAATTGCTTTGCAGACCACTGAACGTATATTCTTGTGCTGACCAGTCATTCGTCAGACAGGACAAGTCAAAAGTGACAGGGAAGTTTCAACTACATTTCCATGAACGTCTAGAATCTCCACTGAAAAGGGGCTCATGAATATATTCTCATGTAAAATAGTTTGCATATGCTCCGGCAGGTGGATGACTTTTGACAAGTGGTCAGAGATGAATAAATCCCTAGACTGACTACCCAAAAAATAGGGTCAGCCGCCAGAGTCCTGCACTCTGTGCCGGAACCCGGGATTGAACCGGGGGCCTTTAGATCTTCAGTCTAACGCTCTCCCAACTGAGCTATTCCGGCCGACGAGCAAACCTGTCGTTTCAAACGAACTGTATATAGAGCCAGCCAATTGTCTTGTGTCCAAATGAAGGCTGTGTTTTCATTTGAAATTGCTTTGCAGACCACTGAACGTATATTCTTGTGCTGACCAGTCATTCGTCAGACAGGACAAGTCAAAAGTGACAGGGAAGTTTCAACTACATTTCCATGAACGTCTAGAATCTCCACTGAAAAGGGGCTCATGAATATATTCTCATGTAAAATAGTTTGCATATGCTCCGGCAGGTGGATGACTTTTGACAAGTGGTCAGAGATGAATAAATCCCTAGACTGACTACCCAAAAAATAGGGTCAGCCGCCAGAGTCCTGCACTCTCTGCCGGAACCCGGGATTGAACCGGGGGCCTTTAGATCTTCAGTCTAACGCTCTCCCAACTGAGCTATTCCGGCCGACGAGCAAACCTGTCGTTTCAAACGAACTGTATATAGAGCCAGCCAATTGTCTTGTGTCCAAATGAAGGCTGTGTTTTCATTTGAAATTGCTTTGCAGACCACTGAACGTATATTCTTGTGCTGACCAGTCATTCGTCAGACAGGACAAGTCAAAAGTGACAGGGAAGTTTCAACTACATTTCCATGAACGTCTAGAATCTCCACTGAAAAGGGGCTCATGAATATATTCTCATGTAAAATAGTTTGCATATGCTCCGGCAGGTGGAGGACTTTTGACAAGTGGTCAGAGATGAATAAATCCCTAGACTGACTACCCAAAAAATAGGGTCAGCCGCCAGAGTCCTGCACTCTGTGCCGGAACCCGGGATTGAACCGGGGGCCTTTAGATCTTCAGTCTAACGCTCTCCCAACTGAGCTATTCCGGCCGACGAGCAAACCTGTCGTTTCAAACGAACTGTATATAGAGCCAGCCAATTGTCTTGTGTCCAAATGAAGGCTGTGTTTTCATTTGAAATTGCTTTGCAGACCACTGAACGTATATTCTTGTGCTGACCAGTCATTCGTCAGACAGGACAAGTCAAAAGTGACAGGGAAGTTTCAACTACATTTCCATGAACGTCTAGAATCTCCACTGAAAAGGGGCTCAAGAATATATTCTCATGTAAAATAGTTTGCATATGCTCCGGCAGGTGGATGACTTTTAACAAGTGGTCAGAGATGAATAAATCCCTAGACTGACTACCCAAAAAACAGGGTCAGCCGCCAGAGTCCTGCACTGTGTTCCGGAACCCGGGATTGAACCGGGGGCCTTTAGATCTTCAGTCTAACGCTCTCCCAACTGAGCTATTCCGGCCGACGAGCAAACCTGTCGTTTCAAACGAACTGTATATAGAGCCAGCCAATTGTCTTGTGTCCAAATGAAGGCTGTGTTTTCATTTGAAATTGCTTTGCAGACCACTGAACGTATATTCTTGTGCTGACCAGTCATTCGTCAGACAGGACAAGTCAAAAGTGACAGGGAAGTTTCAACTACATTTCCATGAACGTCTAGAATCTCCACTGAAAAGGGGCTCATGAATATATTCTCATGTAAAATAGTTTGCATATGCTCCGGCAGGTGGATGACTTTTGACAAGTGGTCAGAGATGAATAAATCCCTAGACTGACTACCCAAAAAATAGGGTCAGCCGCCAGAGTCCTGCACTCTGTGCCGGAACCCGGGATTGAACCGGGGGCCTTTAGATCTTCAGTCTAACGCTCTCCCAACTGAGCTATTCCGGCCGACGAGCAAACCTGTCGTTTCAAACGAACTGTATATAGAGCCAGCCAATTGTCTTGTGTCCAAATGAAGGCTGTGTTTTCATTTGAAATTGCTTTGCAGACCACTGAACGTATATTCTTGTGCTGACCAGTCATTCGTCAGACAGGACAAGTCAAAAGTGACAGGGAAGTTTCAACTACATTTCCATGAACGTCTAGAATCTCCACTGAAAAGGGGCTCATGAATATATTCTCATGTAAAATAGTTTGCATATGCTCCGGCAGGTGGATGACTTTTGACAAGTGGTCAGAGATGAATAAATCCCTAGACTGACTACCCAAAAAATAGGGTCAGCCGCCAGAGTCCTGCACTCTCTGCCGGAACCCGGGATTGAACCGGGGGCCTTTAGATCTTCAGTCTAACGCTCTCCCAACTGAGCTATTCCGGCCGACGAGCAAACCTGTCGTTTCAAACGAACTGTATATAGAGCCAGCCAATTGTCTTGTGTCCAAATGAAGGCTGTGTTTTCATTTGAAATTGCTTTGCAGACCACTGAACGTATATTCTTGTGCTGACCAGTCATTCGTCAGACAGGACAAGTCAAAAGTGACAGGGAAGTTTCAACTACATTTCCATGAACGTCTAGAATCTCCACTGAAAAGGGGCTCATGAATATATTCTCATGTAAAATAGTTTGCATATGCTCCGGCAGGTGGAGGACTTTTGACAAGTGGTCAGAGATGAATAAATCCCTAGACTGACTACCCAAAAAATAGGGTCAGCCGCCAGAGTCCTGCACTCTCTGCCGGAACCCGGGATTGAACCGGGGGCCTTTAGATCTTCAGTCTAACGCTCTCCCAACTGAGCTATTCCGGCCGACGAGCAAACCTGTCGTTTCAAACGAACTGTATATAGAGCCAGCCAATTGTCTTGTGTCCAAATGAAGGCTGTGTTTTCATTTGAAATTGCTTTGCAGACCACTGAACGTATATTCTTGTGCTGACCAGTCATTCGTCAGACAGGACAAGTCAAAAGTGACAGGGAAGTTTCAACTACATTTCCATGAACGTCTAGAATCTCCACTGAAAAAGGGCTCATGAATATATTCTCATGTAAAATAGTTTGCATATGCTCCGGCAGGTGGATGACTTTTGACAAGTGGTCAGAGATGAATAAATTCCTAGAGTGACTACCCAAAAAATAGGGTCAGCCGCCAGAGTCCTGCACTCTGTGCCGGAACCCGGGATTGAACCGGGGGCCTTTAGATCTTCAGTCTAACGCTCTCCCAACTGAGCTATTCCGGCCGACGAGCAAACCTGTCGTTTCAAACGAACTGTATATAGAGCCAGCCAATTGTCTTGTGTCCAAATGAAGACTGTGTTTTCATTTGAAATTGCTTTGCAGACCACTGAACGTATATTCTTGTGCTGACCAGTCATTCGTCAGACAGGACAAGTCAAAAGTGACAGGGAAGTTTCAACTACATTTCCATGAACGTCTAGAATCTCCACTGAAAAAGGGCTCATGAATATATTCTCATGTAAAATAGTTTGCATATGCTCCGGCAGGTGGATGACTTTTGACAAGTGGTCAGAGATGAATAAATCCCTAGACTGACTACCCAAAAAATAGGGTCAGCCGCCAGAGTCCTGCACTCTCTGCCGGAACCCGGGATTGAACCGGGGGCCTTTAGATCTTCAGTCTAACGCTCTCCCAACTGAGCTATTCCGGCCGACGAGCAAACCTGTCGTTTCAAACGAACTGTATATAGAGCCAGCCAATTGTCTTGTGTCCAAATGAAGGCTGTGTTTTCATTTGAAATTGCTTTGCAGACCACTGAACGTATATTCTTGTGCTGACCAGTCATTCGTCAGACAGGACAAGTCAAAAGTGACAGGGAAGTTTCAACTACATTTCCATGAACGTCTAGAATCTCCACTGAAAAGGGGCTCATGAATATATTCTCATGTAAAATAGTTTGCATATGCTCCGGCAGGTGGAGGACTTTTGACAAGTGGTCAGAGATGAATAAATCCCTAGACTGACTACCCAAAAAATAGGGTCAGCCGCCAGAGTCCTGCACTCTCTGCCGGAACCCGGGATTGAACCGGGGGCCTTTAGATCTTCAGTCTAACGCTCTCCCAACTGAGCTATTCCGGCCGACGAGCAAACCTGTCGTTTCAAACGAACTGTATATAGAGCCAGCCAATTGTCTTGTGTCCAAATGAAGGCTGTGTTTTCATTTGAAATTGCTTTGCAGACCACTGAACGTATATTCTTGTGCTGACCAGTCATTCTTCAGACAGGACAAGTCAAAAGTGACAGGGAAGTTTCAACTACATTTCCATGAACGTCTAGAATCTCCACTGAAAAAGGGCTCATGAATATATTCTCATGTAAAATAGTTTGCATATGCTCCGGCAGGTGGATGACTTTTGACAAGTGGTCAGAGATGAATAAATTCCTAGAGTGACTACCCAAAAAATAGGGTCAGCCGCCAGAGTCCTGCACTCTGTGCCGGAACCCGGGATTGAACCGGGGGCCTTTAGATCTTCAGTCTAACGCTCTCCCAACTGAGCTATTCCGGCCGACGAGCAAACCTGTCGTTTCAAACGAACTGTATATAGAGCCAGCCAATTGTCTTGTGTCCAAATGAAGACTGTGTTTTCATTTGAAATTGCTTTGCAGACCACTGAACGTATATTCTTGTGCTGACCAGTCATTCGTCAGACAGGACAAGTCAAAAGTGACAGGGAAGTTTCAACTACATTTCCATGAACGTCTAGAATCTCCACTGAAAAAGGGCTCATGAATATATTCTCATGTAAAATAGTTTGCATATGCTCCGGCAGGTGGATGACTTTTGACAAGTGGTCAGAGATGAATAAATTCCTAGAGTGACTACCCAAAAAATAGGGTCAGCCGCCAGAGTCCTGCACTCTGTGCCGGAACCCGGGATTGAACCGGGGGCCTTTAGATCTTCAGTCTAACGCTCTCCCAACTGAGCTATTCCGGCCGACGAGCAAACCTGTCGTTTCAAACGAACTGTATATAGAGCCAGCCAATTGTCTTGTGTCCAAAGGAAGGCTGTGTTTTCATTTGAAATTGCTTTGCAGACCACTGAACGTATATTCTTGTGCTGACCAGTCATTCGTCAGACAGGACAAGTCAAAAGTGACAGGGAAGTTTCAACTACATTTCCATGAACGTCTAGAATCTCCACTGAAAAAGGGCTCATGAATATATTCTCATGTAAAATAGTTTGCATATGCTCCGGCAGGTGGATGACTTTTGACAAGTGGTCAGAGATGAATAAATTCCTAGAGTGACTACCCAAAAAATAGGGTCAGCCGCCAGAGTCCTGCACTCTGTGCCGGAACCCGGGATTGAACCGGGGGCCTTTAGATCTTCAGTCTAACGCTCTCCCAACTGAGCTATTCCGGCCGACGAGCAAACCTGTCGTTTCAAACGAACTGTATATAGAGCCAGCCAATTGTCTTGTGTCCAAATGAAGACTGTGTTTTCATTTGAAATTGCTTTGCAGACCACTGAACGTATATTCTTGTGCTGACCAGTCATTCGTCAGACAGGACAAGTCAAAAGTGACAGGGAAGTTTCAACTACATTTCCATGAACGTCTAGAATCTCCACTGAAAAAGGGCTCATGAATATATTCTCATGTAAAATAGTTTGCATATGCTCCGGCAGGTGGATGACTTTTGACAAGTGGTCAGAGATGAATAAATTCCTAGACTGACTACCCAAAAAATAGGGTCAGCCGCCAGAGTCCTGCACTCTGTGCCGGAACCCGGGATTGAACCGGGGGCCTTTAGATCTTCAGTCTAACGCTCTCCCAACTGAGCTATTCCGGCCGACGAGCAAACCTGTCGTTTCAAACGAACTGCATATAGAGCCAGCCAATTGTCTTGTGTCCAAATGAAGGCTGTGTTTTCATTTGAAATTGCTTTGCAGACCACTGAACGTATATTCTTGTGCTGACCAGTCATTCGTCAGACAGGACAAGTCAAAAGTGACAGGGAAGTTTCAACTACATTTCCATGAACGTCTAGAATCTCCACTGAAAAGGGGCTCATGAATATATTCTCATGTAAAATAGTTTGCATATGCTCCGGCAGGTGGATGACTTTTAACAAGTGGTCAGAGATGAATAAATCCCTAGACTGACTACCCAAAAAATAGGGTCAGCCGCCAGAGTCCTGCACTCTCTGCCGGAACCCGGGATTGAACCGGGGGCCTTTAGATCTTCAGTCTAACGCTCTCCCAACTGAGCTATTCCGGCCGACGAGCAAACCTGTCATTTCAAACGAACTGTATATAGAGCCAGCCAATTGTCTTGTGTCCAAATGAAGGCTGTGTTTTCATTTGAAATTGCTTTGCAGACCACTGAACGTATATTCTTGTGCTGACCAGTCATTCGTCAGACAGGACAAGTCAAAAGTGACAGGGAAGTTTCAACTACATTTCCATGAACGTCTAGAATCTCCACTGAAAAAGGGCTCATGAATATATTCTCATGTAAAATAGTTTGCATATGCTCCGGCAGGTGGAGGACTTTTGACAAGTGGTCAGAGATGAATAAATTCCTAGAGTGACTACCCAAAAAATAGGGTCAGCCGCCAGAGTCCTGCACTCTGTGCCGGAACCCGGGATTGAACCGGGGGCCTTTAGATCTTCAGTCTAACGCTCTCCCAACTGAGCTATTCCGGCCGACGAGCAAACCTGTCGTTTCAAACGAACTGTATATAGAGCCAGCCAATTGTCTTGTGTCCAAATGAAGGCTGTGTTTTCATTTGAAATTGCTTTGCAGACCACTGAACGTATATTCTTGTGCTGACCAGTCATTCGTCAGACAGGACAAGTCAAAAGTGACAGGGAAGTTTCAACTACATTTCCATGAACGTCTAGAATCTCCACTGAAAAAGGGCTCATGAATATATTCTCATGTAAAATAGTTTGCATATGCTCCGGCAGGTGGATGACTTTTGACAAGTGGTCAGAGATGAATAAATTCCTAGAGTGACTACCCAAAAAATAGGGTCAGCCGCCAGAGTCCTGCACTCTGTGCCGGAACCCGGGATTGAACCGGGGGCCTTTAGATCTTCAGTCTAACGCTCTCCCAACTGAGCTATTCCGGCCGACGAGCAAACCTGTCGTTTCAAACGAACTGTATATAGAGCCAGCCAATTGTCTTGTGTCCAAATGAAGGCTGTGTTTTCATTTGAAATTGCTTTGCAGACCACTGAACGTATATTCTTGTGCTGACCAGTCATTCGTCAGACAGGACAAGTCAAAAGTGACAGGGAAGTTTCAACTACATTTCCATGAACGTCTAGAATCTCCACTGAAAAGGGGCTCATGAATATATTCTCATGTAAAATAGTTTGCATATGCTCCGGCAGGTGGATGACTTTTGACAAGTGGTCAGAGATGAATAAATCCCTAGACTGACTACCCAAAAAATAGGGTCAGCCGCCAGAGTCCTGCACTCTGTGCCGGAACCCGGGATTGAACCGGGGGCCTTTAGATCTTCAGTCTAACGCTCTCCCAACTGAGCTATTCCGGCCGACGAGCAAACCTGTCGTTTCAAACGAACTGTATATAGAGCCAGCCAATTGTCTTGTGTCCAAATGAAGGCTGTGTTTTCATTTGAAATTGCTTTGCAGACCACTGAACGTATATTCTTGTGCTGACCAGTCATTCGTCAGACAGGACAAGTCAAAAGTGACAGGGAAGTTTCAACTACATTTCCATGAACGTCTAGAATCTCCACTGAAAAGGGGCTCATGAATATATTCTCATGTAAAATAGTTTGCATATGCTCCGGCAGGTGGAGGACTTTTGACAAGTGGTCAGAGATGAATAAATCCCTAGACTGACTACCCAAAAAATAGGGTCAGCCGCCAGAGTCCTGCACTCTGTGCCGGAACCCGGGATTGAACCGGGGGCCTTTAGATCTTCAGTCTAACGCTCTCCCAACTGAGCTATTCCGGCCGACGAGCAAACCTGTCGTTTCAAACGAACTGTATATAGAGCCAGCCAATTGTCTTGTGTCCAAATGAAGGCTGTGTTTTCATTTGAAATTGCTTTGCAGACCACTGAACGTATATTCTTGTGCTGACCAGTCATTCGTCAGACAGGACAAGTCAAAAGTGACAGGGAAGTTTCAACTACATTTCCATGAACGTCTAGAATCTCCACTGAAAAGGGGCTCATGAATATATTCTCATGTAAAATAGTTTGCATATGCTCCGGCAGGTGGATGACTTTTGACAAGTGGTCAGAGATGAATAAATCCCTAGACTGACTACCCAAAAAATAGGGTCAGCCGCCAGAGTCCTGCACTCTGTGCCGGAACCCGGGATTGAACCGGGGGCCTTTAGATCTTCAGTCTAACGCTCTCCCAACTGAGCTATTCCGGCCGACGAGCAAACCTGTCGTTTCAAACGAACTGTATATAGAGCCAGCCAATTGTCTTGTGTCCAAATGAAGGCTGTGTTTTCATTTGAAATTGCTTTGCAGACCACTGAACGTATATTCTTGTGCTGACCAGTCATTCGTCAGACAGGACAAGTCAAAAGTGACAGGGAAGTTTCAACTACATTTCCATGAACGTCTAGAATCTCCACTGAAAAGGGGCTCATGAATATATTCTCATGTAAAATAGTTTGCATATGCTCCGGCAGGTGGATGACTTTTGACAAGTGGTCAGAGATGAATAAATCCCTAGACTGACTACCCAAACAATAGGGTCAGCCGCCAGAGTCCTGCACTCTCTGCCGGAACCCGGGATTGAACCGGGGGCCTTTAGATCTTCAGTCTAACGCTCTCCCAACTGAGCTATTCCGGCCGACGAGCAAACCTGTCGTTTCAAACGAACTGTATATAGAGCCAGCCAATTGTCTTGTGTCCAAATGAAGGCTGTGTTTTCATTTGAAATTGCTTTGCAGACCACTGAACGTATATTCTTGTGCTGACCAGTCATTCGTCAGACAGGACAAGTCAAAAGTGACAGGGAAGTTTCAACTACATTTCCATGAACGTCTAGAATCTCCACTGAAAAGGGGCTCATGAATATATTCTCATGTAAAATAGTTTGCATATGCTCCGGCAGGTGGATGACTTTTGACAAGTGGTCAGAGATGAATAAATCCCTAGACTGACTACCCAAACAATAGGGTCAGCCGCCAGAGTCCTGCACTCTCTGCCGGAACCCGGGATTGAACCGGGGGCCTTTAGATCTTCAGTCTAACGCTCTCCCAACTGAGCTATTCCGGCCGACGAGCAAACCTGTCGTTTCAAACGAACTGTATATAGAGCCAGCCAATTGTCTTGTGTCCAAATGAAGGCTGTGTTTTCATTTGAAATTGCTTTGCAGACCACTGAACGTATATTCTTGTGCTGACCAGTCATTCGTCAGACAGGACAAGTCAAAAGTGACAGGGAAGTTTCAACTACATTTCCATGAACGTCTAGAATCTCCACTGAAAAGGGGCTCATGAATATATTCTCATGTAAAATAGTTTGCATATGCTCCGGCAGGTGGATGACTTTTGACAAGTGGTCAGAGATGAATAAATCCCTAGACTGACTACCCAAACAATAGGGTCAGCCGCCAGAGTCCTGCACTCTCTGCCGGAACCCGGGATTGAACCGGGGGCCTTTAGATCTTCAGTCTAACGCTCTCCCAACTGAGCTATTCCGGCCGACGAGCAAACCTGTCGTTTCAAACGAACTGTATATAGAGCCAGCCAATTGTCTTGTGTCCAAATGAAGGCTGTGTTTTCATTTGAAATTGCTTTGCAGACCACTGAACGTATATTCTTGTGCTGACCAGTCATTCGTCAGACAGGACAAGTCAAAAGTGACAGGGAAGTTTCAACTACATTTCCATGAACGTCTAGAATCTCCACTGAAAAAGGGCTCATGAATATATTCTCATGTAAAATAGTTTGCATATGCTCCGGCAGGTGGAGGACTTTTGACAAGTGGTCAGAGATGAATAAATTCCTAGAGTGACTACCCAAAAAATAGGGTCAGCCGCCAGAGTCCTGCACTCTGTGCCGGAACCCGGGATTGAACCGGGGGCCTTTAGATCTTCAGTCTAACGCTCTCCCAACTGAGCTATTCCGGCCGACGAGCAAACCTGTCGTTTCAAACGAACTGTATATAGAGCCAGCCAATTGTCTTGTGTCCAAATGAAGGCTGTGTTTTCATTTGAAATTGCTTTGCAGACCACTGAACGTATATTCTTGTGCTGACCAGTCATTCGTCAGACAGGACAAGTCAAAAGTGACAGGGAAGTTTCAACTACATTTCCATGAACGTCTAGAATCTCCACTGAAAAGGGGCTCATGAATATATTCTCATGTAAAATAGTTTGCATATGCTCCGGCAGGTGGATGACTTTTGACAAGTGGTCAGAGATGAATAAATCCCTAGACTGACTACCCAAAAAATAGGGTCAGCCGCCAGAGTCCTGCACTCTGTGCCGGAACCCGGGATTGAACCGGGGGCCTTTAGATCTTCAGTCTAACGCTCTCCCAACTGAGCTATTCCGGCCGACGAGCAAACCTGTCGTTTCAAACGAACTGTATATAGAGCCAGCCAATTGTCTTGTGTCCAAATGAAGGCTGTGTTTTCATTTGAAATTGCTTTGCAGACCACTGAACGTATATTCTTGTGCTGACCAGTCATTCGTCAGACAGGACAAGTCAAAAGTGACAGGGAAGTTTCAACTACATTTCCATGAACGTCTAGAATCTCCACTGAAAAGGGGCTCATGAATATATTCTCATGTAAAATAGTTTGCATATGCTCCGGCAGGTGGATGACTTTTGACAAGTGGTCAGAGATGAATAAATCCCTAGACTGACTACCCAAAAAATAGGGTCAGCCGCCAGAGTCCTGCACTCTGTGCCGGAACCCGGGATTGAACCGGGGGCCTTTAGATCTTCAGTCTAACGCTCTCCCAACTGAGCTATTCCGGCCGACGAGCAAACCTGTCGTTTCAAACGAACTGTATATAGAGCCAGCCAATTGTCTTGTGTCCAAATGAAGGCTGTGTTTTCATTTGAAATTGCTTTGCAGACCACTGAACGTATATTCTTGTGCTGACCAGTCATTCGTCAGACAGGACAAGTCAAAAGTGACAGGGAAGTTTCAACTACATTTCCATGAACGTCTAGAATCTCCACTGAAAAGGGGCTCATGAATATATTCTCATGTAAAATAGTTTGCATATGCTCCGGCAGGTGGATGACTTTTGACAAGTGGTCAGAGATGAATAAATCCCTAGACTGACTACCCAAAAAATAGGGTCAGCCGCCAGAGTCCTGCACTCTGTGCCGGAACCCGGGATTGAACCGGGGGCCTTTAGATCTTCAGTCTAACGCTCTCCCAACTGAGCTATTCCGGCCGACGAGCAAACCTGTCGTTTCAAACGAACTGTATATAGAGCCAGCCAATTGTCTTGTGTCCAAATGAAGGCTGTGTTTTCATTTGAAATTGCTTTGCAGACCACTGAACGTATATTCTTGTGCTGACCAGTCATTCGTCAGACAGGACAAGTCAAAAGTGACAGGGAAGTTTCAACTACATTTCCATGAACGTCTAGAATCTCCACTGAAAAAGGGCTCATGAATATATTCTCATGTAAAATAGTTTGCATATGCTCCGGCAGGTGGATGACTTTTGACAAGTGGTCAGAGATGAATAAATCCCTAGACTGACTACCCAAACAATAGGGTCAGCCGCCAGAGTCCTGCACTCTCTGCCGGAACCCGGGATTGAACCGGGGGCCTTTAGATCTTCAGTCTAACGCTCTCCCAACTGAGCTATTCCGGCCGACGAGCAAACCTGTCGTTTCAAACGAACTGTATATAGAGCCAGCCAATTGTCTTGTGTCCAAATGAAGGCTGTGTTTTCATTTGAAATTGCTTTGCAGACCACTGAACGTATATTCTTGTGCTGACCAGTCATTCGTCAGACAGGACAAGTCAAAAGTGACAGGGAAGTTTCAACTGCATTTCCATGAACGTCTAGAATCTCCACTGAAAAAGGGCTCATGAATATATTCTCATGTAAAATTGTTTGCATATGCTCCGGCAGGTGGATGACTTTTGACAAGTGGTCAGAGATGAATAAATTCCTAGACTGACTACCCAAAAAATAGGGTCAGCCGCCAGAGTCCTGCACTCTGTGCCGGAACCCGGGATTGAACCGGGGGCCTTTAGATCTTCAGTCTAACGCTCTCCCAACTGAGCTATTCCGGCCGACGAGCAAACCTGTCGTTTCAAACGAACTGTATATAGAGCCAGCCAATTGTCTTGTGTCCAAATGAAGGCTGTGTTTTCATTTGAAATTGCTTTGCAGACCACTGAACGTATATTCTTGTGCTGACCAGTCATTCGTCAGACAGGACAAGTCAAAAGTGACAGGGAAGTTTCAACTACATTTCCATGAACGTCTAGAATCTCCACTGAAAAGGGGCTCATGAATATATTCTCATGTAAAATAGTTTGCATATGCTCCGGCAGGTGGATGACTTTTGACAAGTGGTCAGAGATGAATAAATCCCTAGACTGACTACCCAAAAAATAGGGTCAGCCGCCAGAGTCCTGCACTCTGTGCCGGAACCCGGGATTGAACCGGGGGCCTTTAGATCTTCAGTCTAACGCTCTCCCAACTGAGCTATTCCGGCCGACGAGCAAACCTGTCGTTTCAAACGAACTGTATATAGAGCCAGCCAATTGTCTTGTGTCCAAATGAAGGCTGTGTTTTCATTTGAAATTGCTTTGCAGACCACTGAACGTATATTCTTGTGCTGACCAGTCATTCGTCAGACAGGACAAGTCAAAAGTGACAGGGAAGTTTCAACTACATTTCCATGAACGTCTAGAATCTCCACTGAAAAGGGGCTCATGAATATATTCTCATGTAAAATAGTTTGCATATGCTCCGGCAGGTGGATGACTTTTGACAAGTGGTCAGAGATGAATAAATCCCTAGACTGACTACCCAAAAAATAGGGTCAGCCGCCAGAGTCCTGCACTCTGTGCCGGAACCCGGGATTGAACCGGGGGCCTTTAGATCTTCAGTCTAACGCTCTCCCAACTGAGCTATTCCGGCCGACGAGCAAACCTGTCGTTTCAAACGAACTGTATATAGAGCCAGCCAATTGTCTTGTGTCCAAATGAAGGCTGTGTTTTCATTTGAAATTGCTTTGCAGACCACTGAACGTATATTCTTGTGCTGACCAGTCATTCGTCAGACAGGACAAGTCAAAAGTGACAGGGAAGTTTCAACTACATTTCCATGAACGTCTAGAATCTCCACTGAAAAGGGGCTCATGAATATATTCTCATGTAAAATAGTTTGCATATGCTCCGGCAGGTGGATGACTTTTGACAAGTGGTCAGAGATGAATAAATCCCTAGACTGACTACCCAAAAAATAGGGTCAGCCGCCAGAGTCCTGCACTCTGTGCCGGAACCCGGGATTGAACCGGGGGCCTTTAGATCTTCAGTCTAACGCTCTCCCAACTGAGCTATTCCGGCCGACGAGCAAACCTGTCGTTTCAAACGAACTGTATATAGAGCCAGCCAATTGTCTTGTGTCCAAATGAAGGCTGTGTTTTCATTTGAAATTGCTTTGCAGACCACTGAACGTATATTCTTGTGCTGACCAGTCATTCGTCAGACAGGACAAGTCAAAAGTGACAGGGAAGTTTCAACTACATTTCCATGAACGTCTAGAATCTCCACTGAAAAGGGGCTCATGAATATATTCTCATGTAAAATAGTTTGCATATGCTCCGGCAGGTGGATGACTTTTGACAAGTGGTCAGAGATGAATAAATCCCTAGACTGACTACCCAAACAATAGGGTCAGCCGCCAGAGTCCTGCACTCTGTGCCGGAACCCGGGATTGAACCGGGGGCCTTTAGATCTTCAGTCTAACGCTCTCCCAAATGAGCTATTCCGGCCGACGAGCAAACCTGTCGTTTCAAACGAACTGTATATAGAGCCAGCCAATTGTCTTGTGTCCAAATGAAGGCTGTGTTTTCATTTGAAATTGCTTTGCAGACCACTGAACGTATATTCTTGTGCTGACCAGTCATTCGTCAGACAGGACAAGTCAAAAGTGACAGGGAAGTTTCAACTGCATTTCCATGAACGTCTAGAATCTCCACTGAAAAAGGGCTCATGAATATATTCTCATGTAAAATTGTTTGCATATGCTCCGGCAGGTGGATGACTTTTGACAAGTGGTCAGAGATGAATAAATTCCTAGAGCAAACCTGTCGTTTCAAACGAACTGCATATAGAGCCAGCCAATTGTCTTGTGTCCAAATGAAGGCTGTGTTTTCATTTGAAATTGCTTTGCAGACCACTGAACGTATATTCTTGTGCTGACCAGTCATTCGTCAGACAGGACAAGTCAAAAGTGACAGGGAAGTTTCAACTACATTTCCATGAACGTCTAGAATCTCCACTGAAAAGGGGCTCATGAATATATTCTCATGTAAAATAGTTTGCATATGCTCCGGCAGGTGGATGACTTTTGACAAGTGGTCAGAGATGAATAAATTCCTAGACTGACTACCCAAAAAATAGGGTCAGCCGCCAGAGTCCTGCACTCTGTGCCGGAACCCGGGATTGAACCGGGGGCCTTTAGATCTTCAGTCTAACGCTCTCCCAACTGAGCTATTCCGGCCGACGAGCAAACCTGTCGTTTCAAACGAACTGCATATAGAGCCAGCCAATTGTCTTGTGTCCAAATGAAGGCTGTGTTTTCATTTGAAATTGCTTTGCAGACCACTGAACGTATATTCTTGTGCTGACCAGTCATTCGTCAGACAGGACAAGTCAAAAGTGACAGGGAAGTTTCAACTACATTTCCATGAACGTCTAGAATCTCCACTGAAAAGGGGCTCATGAATATATTCTCATGTAAAATAGTTTGCATATGCTCCGGCAGGTGGATGACTTTTGACAAGTGGTCAGAGATGAATAAATTCCTAGAGTGACTACCCAAAAAATAGGGTCAGCCGCCAGAGTCCTGCACTCTGTGCCGGAACCCGGGATTGAACCGGGGGCCTTTAGATCTTCAGTCTAACGCTCTCCCAACTGAGCTATTCTGGCCGACGAGCAAACCTGTCGTTTCAAACGAACTGCATATAGAGCCAGCCAATTGTCTTGTGTCCAAATGAAGGCTGTGTTTTCATTTGAAATTGCTTTGCAGACCACTGAACGTATATTCTTGTGCTGACCAGTCATTCGTCAGACAGGACAAGTCAAAAGTGACAGGGAAGTTTCAACTACATTTCCATGAACGTCTAGAATCTCCACTGAAAAGGGGCTCATGAATATATTCTCATGTAAAATAGTTTGCATATGCTCCGGCAGGTGGATGACTTTTGACAAGTGGTCAGAGATGAATAAATTCCTAGACTGACTACCCAAAAAATAGGGTCAGCCGCCAGAGTCCTGCACTCTGTGCCGGAACCCGGGATTGAACCGGGGGCCTTTAGATCTTCAGTCTAACGCTCTCCCAACTGAGCTATTCCGGCCGACGAGCAAACCTGTCGTTTCAAACGAACTGCATATAGAGCCAGCCAATTGTCTTGTGTCCAAATGAAGGCTGTGTTTTCATTTGAAATTGCTTTGCAGACCACTGAACGTATATTCTTGTGCTGACCAGTCATTCGTCAGACAGGATAAGTCAAAAGTGACAGGGAAGTTTCAACTACATTTCCATGAACGTCTAGAATCTCCACTGAAAAGGGGCTCATGAATATATTCTCATGTAAAATAGTTTGCATATGCTCCGGCAGGTGGATGACTTTTGACAAGTGGTCAGAGATGAATAAATTCCTAGACTGACTACCCAAAAAATAGGGTCAGCCGCCAGAGTCCTGCACTCTGTGCCGGAACACGGGATTGAACCGGGGGCCTTTAGATCTTCAGTCTAACGCTCTCCCAACTGAGCTATTCCGGCCGACGAGCAAACCTGTCGTTTCAAACGAACTGCATATAGAGCCAGCCAATTGTCTTGTGTCCAAATGAAGGCTGTG